>NC_056607.1:2696046-2996046 GCF_018340385.1 Cyprinus carpio | reverse complement strand
GGGTGTCTACCCACTGACTGGTTATCGAGTGGGGCATGGTAGGCCGCAATGGCCACCACGTAAACTTTTAAGGTCAAACCTGCAGAGAACCTAGCTTGTAGAAACTCCAGAACTGTACCAACTGGGCAGTTAGCAGGGTCAAGCTGGCGGTCTCTGCACCATGAAGTGAAGAGTTTCCACCTCAGGGCGTACAGTTTCCGTGTTGAGGGAGCTCTGGATTGGAGGAGGGTCTCAACCACCTCGGTTGAGAGAACGGATGCTAGGAGTTGTGCCCCCTCAGGGGCCACACCCACAGTTTCCACAACTCCGGGCAAGGGTGAATTATCATGCCCTGTGCCTGTGAGAGTAGATCTGTCCTGATTGGTATCTCCCATGGAGAGCCATCGAGGAGCGAGATCAGATCTGAGAACCATATTTGGCCTGGCCAGAACTGGGCTACTAATAAAAGCCAAACCCCGTCCGGCGTACTCTTGTCAGAACTCCCGGAAGCAAAGCGATCGGGGAAAAAAACGTACAGATGAAGCCTCGGCCAAGTCTGTACCATAGCGTCCAGTCCCAGAGGAGCTGGATGAACTAGAGAGAACCAGAGGGGACATTGTGATGTATCCTAAATCGCAAAAGGTCCACCTGGGCCCTGCCAAAAAACTCTCCATATCTGCTTCACCACCTCGGGGTGAAGCATCCATTCCCCGGGCCTCGGCCCCTGTCTTGACAGGACGTCTGCTCCTACATTAGGATTTCCAGGAATATATACTGCTCTGAGTGAGAGGAGTTTGTCCTGGGACCACACAAGGATCTGGTGCACCAACTTGAACAAGGGTCGCGAACGCAGACCCCCCTGACGCAGCTGCTATCAGACCCAGCAGTGTCTGAAACTGTTTGAAAGTGAGTTACTGGCCTTCTTTGACTCTCTTGACTGACGTGAGGATCGACTCGATAGGAGCAGGAGACAGACTATGCCTAGATAGGTGGTTCTCTGAACTGGAGAAAGTACACTCTTCTTGGCGTTCAGTCTCAAACCCAGCTCCCCCATGTGGGCAAGAACGACATCTCGATGTCGAACCGCCATCTGCTCTGATTGAGCTAAAATCAACCAATCATTGATATAATTTAGTATGCGGATGTCCCGCAGTCACAGTGGAGCCATTTGAGCAGCATCCATGCACTTCGTAAACGTGCTGGGTGAGAGTACAAGGATGGATGGAAGTACTCAATATTGGTACGCTTCGCCTCCGAAAGCGAACCTCAGAAACTTCCTGTTTTGTGGAAGGATGGAGACATGGAAGTACGTGTCCTTGAGATCTATTGTGAAAACAAACCAGTCCTCGGACCTGATTTGTGATACAACATGCTTGATAATGAGCATTTTCAACTTGAGCGTTTCATAACTGAGCTGTTAACTGACTCAAATCTATAATTGGACGCAACCCCCCATCCTTCCTTGGAACTTGTGAAATACCGGCTTTAAAACCCCGGATTCCCTGTCTTGAGGAGGGACCACCTCGATGGCTTCCTTCCTACTAGGGCATTCACTTCCTGTTCCATAACCAGAGCCTGCTTGGGTCCGACCAACGTCAAAATAACCCCGTTGAATTTTGGCGGTTAGAGCCGAACTGAATGTGATAGCCTTTCTACCATATGCAGGACCCATTGAGATATATTTGGCAGTCGTTTCCATGCTGCTAAATAATCTACTAAGGGAATCAGTCTCTCGAGACTGACCTCTGGTGTAACTGAGGCAGCTAAATCGGTGCCTGAAGTAGAGCACCATTCCCAGCAACTGATCTAACTGTTTTAGAGACCCCCGAAGGGGTATCGAGCCTCTCAGCTCCACAACGCTCGCGGCCGCAAATAACTGAGAGCAGCGCTCGCTGGAAGCCGCTGCGCCCTGGAGCTCTGGCAGGGTTGGCAGATCGACTTCCTGAGGGCACTGAGGAGAGACGGGCACCGTGTAATGCGTATAAACACCGCTCTACCCCAGTAGGGGCTGCCCTCTGCAGTCCTGACCAACACGTGTCAGGACTTCTTGGCCGAGGACCACCTAGCCTGAAGTACGGCCCTCAGATCTGGCTTAGGCTGGGAAGTCCCTGGCCCAGAGCGTTGCTTCGGCCTCTGGTCCCGAAACGGGGAGCGCGGGCGGTAACGCTCTGTTTGTACAGCCCCTCTAGTACATCTAACTTCTCAAAGTTAGATAAATGTCATTATATTCCTCAGAATTTAATGCAGTCAAACAATCAGACAAGTAAACACGGTCTGGCTTGTGATACAATTCACATCGAAGTGATATATCTAACTTCTCACCGTCAGATAAATACTGAATTCAATTCCTCATAATTAAATGCAGCTAAACAACCAGACAAGTATAAATGGTCTGGCGTGGAAAGATTCATATCCAGAATCAGAATGATATATCTAACTTCTCATAGTCAGATGAATGCCTCATTTAATTCCTCATTATTAAATGGAGCTTAAACAACCAGACAAGCAGTCGGGTGTGGAAAGATTCACATCAAAACTGAAAATGATGTAATACATGCGTTGCCTCGGCAGTGTGCGAGCCGCTTAGTCACACAAACAATATTAATCTCCTTGGAGATTAAATAGCTGCCGCAGCGAGTTCACAGTCAGAGAGGGAAGAACCGCAGCGCAGGATTCCGAGCCTCGAGAGCGAGCTCTAGATCTAGGGAACACCACTGGAGATAGGACGAACCGTCTCCAACCCATCCACCAGAAATGCGAAGAAGCACAATCAGCCCCCTTATTTTCTCAAGAGCCGACTGCGCGAACATGCTGCTCATTAATGCTGCCTGTATAATATTTAGGCATAATATGCTTGTATACTGGTGCTTATGCAACTTTATGTTTGTTCAACTGCAAGCTCATCGACACTCTCCACGTCGACCTCCTCAGAGGAAGACAGGCGAAGCGCAGAGCCTTCACTCCGGGAGGAAGTAGCCGCAGTGCATGCTTCCTAACCCAGAAATCGGGCAGATCTGCTGGGTGAGGCGCCCGTCTCCATTCCCTACAGCAGATCTATCTGCGAACCCAGCGAATGCCGCTCCGCCTCGGCAAAAGTGGGACCGGCATTGCAAGGAACGCTGGCGAAGGCTCACTTCTCGAAGAGAGCCCTCCGGGATCAAAGTGTCCGCATTTGTTATCATACACAGAGCGCTTTGATCCCGGGCAGACCACACACAGACTGTGTGTGTCCCCGCCTCTGATGTAGTGAGAGCAGGTAGGAACACACAATCTGAAATGCGGTCTGGATTCAACCTTCAGATGCCAGTCTTAGACATAATATTTGACATAATATTGCTACTTTAAATATTGCTACTTTAAGTAGCTAATAGTGACAAACGACCATAAGTAAGACTGACAAGACAGAATGACATGCACACATAGTGCGCTTGCTGAAAGACGAGAAGCTGAAGCCAGCTGCACGGCATGTGCTTTTATAGCTTCCTGGTCATTACGTCACCCCGCCCATGACGTCACACCCTTCTATTGGACAGATTGCACATGATATTCAGAGTTCCTGAAGAGGAACTCTGTTTTTTCTAATCGGGACTGAGAACTGTCTGAGATAATTAGAAGAAGGAACTGATATCAGTTTGGGAACATTTGGAAATGTATAGCATGCACTAATGCATTATTAGGCTACTGTAAAAAGGTTGTTTTCTGTGGCCACAAAAATATCCTTTCTTAGAGTTTATATGAAATTACGCTAAATGTTTGCTGGACAAACAGATTAGTTGATGGCAGTTTACTTCTACTACAGTTACTACTGGCAGCTCATATAAATAATTGTAATTAATCATAATTAATTGTAATTATTTATATAAATTTCCCTTTTGAGCTAATTTACTACAAAGGTGGATACTGAAAACTCCTATACAAATTAATGTGGGAAAAAAAGTGAATTGGCTGCTTATAGGCACTAGCCCCTTTTATTAAAGGGGTCTTATTATGCTTTTTCACTTATGTGTATGTTTGGGCATAAAAAAAAGATCCACAAAGTTACAAATCTCAAAGTCCACTCCAAAGAGAGATATTTAGTTTTAGTTTTCTTTTTTTTAATTTAGAAAATCCTTTTCATGAACTACAACAAATGGCTCGTTTGGAAAACAGCGTTGTTTTCTGGGGTTTTTGTGATGTCACAAAGTGGCCCATTAGAATATCATTACAATAAGTCCAGCCTATAGAAATTCAAATGGTTGGGAGGTGGGGAGGGGCGAGGTCATGGTTAGAATGCTTGGTTAAGTGCACCAGACAAGATGACGACGAAGGTGAAGTGCTGCTGTAGTGTCAAGTTTCCGCAAGTTATTACACATGCACCTGAATGATTATGTATGTAAATATGTATGTTACAATTATGAAAACGTTTTTATAAATTGCTGACAGTACAAGACTGGACAATGATGTAATCTGTAGAATTTACACTTCAATTATGAGACTAATGGTATAAATAAATTCAACTGTATAATGGTTTTACTGCAATATATGTTATAATGTTAGAATTAAAGAACAATAAACATAGTACATGTTAAAACATAGTACACAATAAACATAGTAATGTAGCGTATCAGGCCTGAACAAGACAAATTAAAGATTAGATCGGGAGCCTGGTTGAAACATGAGCCGAATTCCACAGAAAGGCAGGATGTTGTAAATCAACTCCTAGCACCACAGTCTGAAGCAAGATAACCAACCAACTCTTTCAGAGAACAGCTTTCAACATTAACACCATTAGAACAATTACTGACAATTTCAATTCGGAGAAGAGATTGTCAAATTTGGGGCAAGTAATCAAGATTGATGGTCAAAGAGATGCACAGTCTGACCCTCACATGTAAAGCCATGAGAGTAAACAAGATCGTTGGATTGACTTCCCCCCACCTAGCAGAACCAGACTGAAATTCCTAAGGGGACCTTTTAACCTCTGGGCTCTACACAGAAAATCCTTATGTCAGAGAATGGCACAGGAACTGTCTCTTATAGATGTAGTTGCACCATTATGAACTCAAAAAGACTTATAAATGAATATCAGTCCATTGCTTAACTCCATATCATACATGTAACCCACACATTTGACTATAATGTTTCTAATCACTTATTGTATATGTCTTTTTAAATAACTCTTGAATAGCTTAAGGGATCATATTCATGTTTAGTATGTGTGTGTTCGAATCTTCTTGCTGGAAACGTTTCTGACCATCAGTTATTTGTCAAATGTATCATATTCTTGTTATAGGAATCATGTCCAAATTATACCCTGCAAGAGCGGGAAAACTCGGACCACGTGCTTGATAAGATAACATATGATTTATGAATGGGTGGGACAAACATCGCAACACCCCGAGAAAAGACAATATCTAATTGGCCAAGACAACATTTGAGGTGTGGCCAAAAGGCCAGTTTAAATACTCAGGACACCATCAAATTCATTGCTTTTAGCTTTTAGCTTCCGTTTAGCTTTTGCTATCAGTCATGCCGGCTTTTAGCCTGCTTTTAACTTTTGCTTGTAGTTTAAGCTTTTAGTCATGCTTTTTGTCATCACTTTTAGCGTTCTTCAGGCTTTGGCCTGCACACCTGCTGCTACTTAGCCACGATGAGAAGAAACACCACCTAGTCTCGTCAAACTTTACTTCTGTTCTTTTACTTTAGTTTCTTTTCTTTTCTGTTTGAGAGTTTCGTGTTCTGAGTTAAGTTTTGTAACGCCGTGTCTCCGAGTCTGATCTCGCTTGCCCGTCTGAAACACAACTCTGCATCGTCAGCCAACGCCCAACCACGGGCTTCCCAAGACGTCACTTCCAGCCAATCAGCAACCTCGGGAAACCCCCTTTTCAGAGACAACAAAGGGAACCCCGTTACACAGGCATCACAAGTAACGTACCTCCAGACTCTGATCTGTACTGGTTTATCTAATATAATTTTAACCTCATTGATGAACTCAATGCAAGGGTTAATTAAGTGACTGATGGTTGTTCATGTCTATGCAATTTCAGGTATTGCTGTAAACTTGGGATTTCACGTTTTCATTCTCTTAAACTCATCATTTCCTAACGTTCTGTCTTCCTGCAACTTGTGTGAATGTGTGAGTGCATGTGCTTATGTGTTAGATTAGTTTATATGTATTAGATTTATCTAATAAAGGCTCATTCATATTGAAAAGAGAAGTATCTTGTGTTTTGTGCTTACAAGTTAATGTCTTAAACTGCTGATCTTGTTACTGTGCTAATTAATAGTGTTTTCACTATACTTTGGATATTAATATCCAGCGCAGATTTGATGTTAAACGGCTCATTCAGTGAATCGCTGGTTGTCTCAGTGATCAGCCCTGAAACAGTGATTCTGTTCAAATTCCCTTTAAAATCTTAAATGATTCCCTTTGAGCTAAATTGACCTGTTTCCCTTACAGTATTATTGGTGGAGCAAATGCGGGCAGTTTAATCTAAATTGTGAGCATAAACCAAGTTATTTAATCTTTTATTTTGCTGCAGATGAAAGATGAGAAGCTGAGTCGAGACGTGTGTGTGTGACCCGTGACGTAAGCAGCGCGCAACCGCTTGAATAGAATAAACGCAGAGGAGGCTGTAACTCAAGTCCGCCTCTCCATTGTTAAACAGCAGTAAGTGAACTTAAAGTTAACATCTGAGATCGTACAATAAGGTAAAAATTGAGCGTGTTCCTCATTTTTGTAATGCCTTGTTTATAGCTAAATTGATTTCACTGCGTGTTCCAGTGCCTCTCAAAAGCTATACTCCCGGCAGGGAATCACAGTCACCGTTAGTTGAACAAAGCTGAACTGTAGTAATTCAAAGGAAAATAAATCGGTGAATAAAGAATAGTTTTGAGCGTGTTCCTCAATCTATTTATCAAAGCCTCATTATTCATAGTTTGATTGCCAGTGCGTGTTCCACTGCCGAATCAAATGCTATTCGACTCCCTGGGTTAAACATTAGAGAATAATATTTCCCTGTTCATCAAGTGAATGCAATCTCGCTTAACACTGCTTGTGTCCGAGTGTGATGGGAGTATTTTAAAAGCTTGATCAAGTAAATTTTAAGTTTGTACCAACAGCGAAGAAAACCTGTTGTGTTTGTGTGTCCAGAGAAACTGGCACGGATCAGATCCGCCGAGATCGACATCACTTTTCCCTTAACTACAGCACGAAGCTGCTATTTGAATTAAGTTAAAGTTAACTCTATACGAACTGAGAATTTAAGTGCCACATCGCAAAACCAACTAAACGTGGTGTTGTTATTTGTACAGTGTTGAAATGCGCCGACATTTCATGTAACATGTTTAACTGTACTTGTAATGCAATGATTCATGTGCTAGTCCACTAGAGTTTGTTTTGGTTGCCACAGTTACGACCCTGACACGGAAGTCTTAACACACTTCCGGAGCAACTTTGAACTGCGTATGCGCAGCGCATCGACGCTAGTGTAAACAAACTCCACGGTGTTGCTAAGCTAACGAAACAGTTGTATTTACATTGAAGTCTATGCTAAAGCCACTAGCCTCAAAGGTTAGCCGTTAGCATTAACATCCAGTGGTTGAATTGTGTCTGTTTGGGCAACGCTAAAATGATTTAACCCTTTAAACATCTCAACTAATACACTTGTTGGTCTCTTTCTCTCTCTTATTTCTCACTTTTCTCACTATACCACTTATTTGCATTTTACTAGAAAGGGAAATACTGACTCACAATTATTAATTGTCTCAAATTCAAATTGAATTGAAACATTAAATTTATTTGGAATCATTTCATATGATCATTACTTCTAGTATTTTCTTTTGGGCCTTATTATTTTAGGTACGAATAAGCCTTGATCTTTGAAAGTTTAAACTTATTCTACCTAATTTATTTATTACCCATCTGAATATATTCTATTCAGACTTGTACTTTTTGTATTGCGTTTTACCCCTCTTTCTTCCTGTTTTGGTTATACACGTAGCCAATATTGTTTTATTTATTGATTTCCTCCTATATTTAATTTCATTTTTGCTTATTTTGCCCATTTATTACTTTAATTTTACTTTTTCTTACCATTTCTTTCCTCTGTGTATCCTAGCCTGGGAACGACACACCTGAGCCCTAAAAGGAGACATTGTTATCCCTCACTACGTGTTCAAATAAATTAGAAAGACAACTCTCTTTCACTTAAATTTTATTTTGTTTGATTAGTTGTGCAGCAACTAAAACATAACTGCTACTGAGACTTACTGTCTCCGTCCTCTCTCTCCTTTCCTTTCCTCTTCACTTTTAACATTTGTAGGGACCTGTAAGAACCACCAATCAATTCTAAGTGAATGAGATACACAATCGTGTCGAAGACAAATCATCCTTATGAATTTGATTGTAATCAACCTCTCCTTTGTTCTTCCTAACCTCCCTGCATTTGGAAACGCAATCCAAGTTTTAGCATCTCATCCAACATTGAGATCAATTTAATAGAGATACGTGTTGAATAACTGTCACCTTCGCAGCCTCCCTGGTGAGCGTTCCAACTGTAATGGGGAATGGTGTCAATCCTGTCAGACTAAGGAAAGAGATATCAGCATTATTATTGTATTATTTTGTCCAAAACAAGAGATTTAATAATATTGTTTACCTTTTGGTAACATTTAATTGAAAAAAATAATTTTCCTCATTTGAAAAACAGAAATTGTTGCTTGTCACTGAATTTGTTTTTCACCTCTTTCTCTCTTTTCCTCTTCCTCATTAGAGTGACAATCTCTAGTCTACTTAGACACCCTGAGACCAACACAGTCATCACCACACTCCACTAGTGGTTCACAATCACAACACTTAGTTTTCTCACCACACATTAGCTTTTAATCCACACAGATCTGTGTCAGTCTCTCTTCTCCCCAGCGTGCCAACATGCCGCAGACTGCAGACCCCATCACCCATGGGGAAGATATGAACACTTGGCTGAGAGGCATGATAGACAACCTCACCCCCAAGACATTTGAACTGTTATTATTTTTAATAATAATCCTAATCCTGAGAAGATTCCTGACACAAGATTCAAGCCAGAACAACAACCATGAGGAGCTAGTCAAGATCACCAGCTCCCTAGGCTATGCCTTCACAACCCAGCTGAAACTGAGCGACAAGCACATCACCCACCTTCAAGAGGAGCTGACACGTGCTCAACGCTGCATAGACAAGCTGGAAGTGAAAGTTCAAGATCAACTCAAAGCACCCGACGAGAGGGAGCAGGAAACAACGGAAGAAGTTAAGAAGCTCCAAGCAGCCCTTGCAGCAGCTCAGCTCGACCAGCAACATGCAACAGCTGCCCAGAGATACCTGGTAAACAGACTCCAGTATGCCGAACAGCTTCTAGAGAAAGCCAAGAATGACATCAGAGACAAGAATTCTGAAATCAGTGCTTTGAAAGACCAACTTGAAAGGTACAGAACTGAAACGGACCCAACAACTAGACGATACCAACGATGAGCTCTACTTGGTCAGAAAATAACTCCAATATGCTTACAAGCAGAAACAAGAGCCAAGGAAAGAGAAACATCTCTTAGCCTCATCACTGCTGAGCAGAGCAGAGTCCCACATCCAAGAACTGGCATATGTCGAAAGGAGCGAAGGGCTACAACCTAAAACCTCACCTGCCTTCGCCACACAACCTTTTCCTGCCAACGAAAGAAAACCTCCCGTCCAAGACCTTGGAGCTGCACACGGGGTGACCATCAAAGACCTCAACAAGCTGTCTGAAAACATCAGCAGGTTCAACCCGAATTCCACAGAGGGCCACGACATCCAGGCTTACCTGCAAGATATAGAATTTCATATGGAAATGAGACCTCATGTGACTGACAGAGACAGGTTATACATCCTTAGAGCCACGTCCAGTCCAGAGGTACGAAACTTCCTAGATCGACAGCCCAGTCAAACAAAGTCAAACTACCAGCGACTTTGTGAGGTCCTGATTAAAGAGTTTACAGACCCAGAGTCTGAACATGGACTGTTGACTGGCTTGGAAACCAAAACAAGGTCGACAAGAGACTCCACAAGCCTACTACAACAGACTCCGACAAGCCTACTTTGGTGCACACAACAGGCCTGACCTTGAAGAGGATGTGAACTTCCTAAAGAATCTGCACCCTGGAGTCAGCCACCATCTAGGCGTCATGGCCTGTCCACGCTCCATGACCATCCAACAGTTGCGTGACCTAACACAGAAGGCCTATAACAAGCAGAAGATGGCCTCAAAGAAAGGTAACAAAACCTCCACACTCTTGAACTCTGTCAACAAAGACTCAAGCCTTGCACTGGACGACACCCAGTGGCATCACAACACCAGAGTCTTCTATCAAGAGCACAGAGACCATGACACCCATGTCCACAACCGCTTTCAGCCCAACCGCTGGCAAAATCCATGGGACCAGCCACGCTTCTCAAGAAACCAAAAGGATAAGAACAACTGGAAACCTAACCAGACATCCAAAGGTAATCACTTGACTCATCCAAGAGCAAGTCGTGTGGGTAAGCGACAACAAATCCCACCTCAGCACCACTCAGACATGCACAGTGCTGAGTTTTCACACGAACATGACAGCTTACCGTCAGAAGACATGGAACAAGTCATGAGACAACTGTAAGAGTTCCTTCAAGACCAGTTTCACACTTATGACCACAAAGTTGAGTCATGCTTGCTGTGACCAGCGACAGAACGGAAGGCCGGTGATCACCTGGTACACCACATCAGAGATGACAAGCACCTGTTCAACAACCACCCAGAACGAGCAAGTCTTTCACGGCCAACTGTTGATGAAAAATCTGAGGCACTAAAGAACATTACCTCAGTCTCCCAACGCTCACTAACACCTCCAACTGCAAAATGAACTCCAACTCCAAGAACCACATTCCTGTCTGTGCAACAGCAACCACCAGAGCACAGAAGGTCAGAAAGTCTGCCACAGCCAGAAGGCATCACAAGAAGAATGCAACATAGGAGACAAAGTTTTGCAACCTAGCTTCACACAGCCATGCCGAACTGCCTCCGACTGTCTGCTAAAGAACTGCCTGCCTTGCTGGACTGACCCCCATTAGACCACGGACACGCCCTCATCCAAGCCAAGGATGCAGAGAGCCAATCTTCAGTAACATACAAGCAAAGGGGGGAGACCACACAGACTGAAACAGATCTGACCACACATACACTACACCTTTAACACACACAACATTACCTACACCCAGAGGTAACCAAATCTACTGATAACACCTTCAACAAACATATTCTTCCCACAGGTAGAATATCCAAATTTTAGCGTAACAAAGTTACATTTACCCACCGTGAAGAAACATGCAGCCATCCTCACAATAGGTACACCTGACACTAAGTTAAGGTACATGACACACTAGCTGCAAATGACATCCTAGCTCAACAGTAGTTGTAGGCCATGCTAGGAAAACCCACAGCAGCTTTGTTTTGTTTTGTTCTTCTTTTACCTATCCTTCTCCTTCCCCTCTATCCTGAGTAGGTGAAACACCTAGACACCCTGCAAGGGTCGAAGGTCTGATATTAGGATTGACTCGCCACACCTAATATCCGCCAGCCACTCTAAACTGAATGGAAGCCAGAGAGCTCCATGCACGATAGGTCGACTCATTTCATTGCAAATGATGTTACTAGAAAATTAACGGTAAACGTTTAAATTAAGACAACCTAGAAGAACCAAACAAAGTTCACCACAAATTTGATTGGCGAATCAAAATAAAACAACGATTTCCAAAATGAGCTAAACTATCCTCAATGTACTAAACTACATTGACTAATTGAACTTAACCACGTGTACCTAAATAACCTGATGCCTGCACCAGTACAGTAACTGTCATGGAGGTGTACACTTATCTGTACATAGTAAATGCAGTTATTTTTAAGCGGTTGTTGACATCCTATCTAAAACATGATTTAGGCAAAAAAAAAACAACAACAAAAAAAACAACAACAATAACGTTACCACTCTAATATGTCTTGCAATACCCGTGTGTGCAAATGTTCTGCACTATCCTCTTGTTCAATATTCTTGGGGTTTGAATCCGGCTCAAACTGATATGGTAATATTGATGTCATCCTTAACTTTACTGGAGCTGACAGAACTTGCTGCTTTGGCAAGGGGCATGGCAGTACTGAAACAACGTCTAAGCTGTTCGCCAATCACAAAAAAACTTGGACAGCTAACCAATCACAACACATTTAGTTTTTCAGAAGGCGGGCCTTCATCAAACCCGGAACTAATTGAGCTGTTTGTGCCAGGCTGGGGAGAAGGGTATTGTAATAATGTATTGTAATAATTGTAATCCCTCACTCAGCACTGATAAGGGACAATATGACTTCATTTTTCAAAGACTCTGCATTTATTACTATAAAGTGAATGAGTGGAGGATGCTGTTGCACTCTGTGTAGTGTGTATGATTTATTGAGGCAATCTAAGAATCAACTCTGGCCCTCCAAGGTTCATTTACCTGCAGAATTTAGCACCATCCTTGTCTACATGTCTCAGGGATGGCAGCTGTGGCACGACCGGGCGTTGTTGTCACCTCCATTTTGTGAACAGGCTCTGCTGTCCCTGCCATTATGTGAGCACGCTCCAGTGAGGTTAAAAACTGGATGACAAGTAATTTCTTACTGCTAAATTCTGAAAAAACAGAGGTGTTAATTATAGGGCCTAAAAGCTCTGCATGTAATGACCTAGAATGCTGTCTAAGCCTTGATGGCTGCTCTGTCAATTCTTCGTCATCAGTTAGGAACCTAGGTGTGCTATTTAATAGCAACCTTTTCTTAGAAAGCCACGTTTCTAGCATCTGTAAAACTGCATTTTTCCATCTCAAAAATATATCTAAATTACGGCCTATGCTCTCAATGTCAAATGCAGAAATGTTAATCCATGCGTTTATGACCTCAAGGTTAGACTATTCTAATGCTCTTTTGGGTGGTTGTTCTGCACGCTTAGTAAACAAACTCCAGTTAGTCCAAAATGCAGCAGCTAGAGTTCTCACTAGAACCAGGAAGTATGATCATATTAGCCCAGTCCTGTCAACACTGCACTGGCTCCCTATCAAACATCGTATAGATTTTAAAATCTTGCTTATTACTTATAAAGCCCTGAATGGTTTAGCAACTCAGTATTTGAACGAGCTCTTGTTACATTATAGTCCTCCACGTCCGCTCCGTTCTCAAAACTCTGGCAATTTGATAATACCTAGAATATCAAAGTCAACTGCAGGCGGCAGATCCTTCTCCTATTTAGCACCCAAACTCTGGAATAACCTACCTAATATTGTTCGGGAGGCAGACACACTCTTGCAGTTTTAAATCTAGATTAAAGACCCATCTCTTTAACCTGGCTTACACATAACATACTAATATACTTCTAATATCCAAATCCGTTAAAAGGATTTTTTAGGCTGCATTAATTAGGTCAACCGGAACCGGGAACACTTCCCATAACACCCGATGTACTTGCTACATCATTAGAACAATGGCATCTACACTCATATTAGTCTGTTACTCTCTTATTCCGAGGTCACCGTAGCCACCAGATCCAGTCTGTATCCAAGTCAGAGGGTCACTGCAGTCACCCAGATCCAGTCTGTATCCAGCCCAGATGGTGGATCAGCACCTAGAAAGGACCTCTACAGCCCTGAAAGACAGCGGAGAGACCAGGACTAGAGCCCCAGATACAGATCCCCTGTAAAGACCTTGTCTCAGACGACCACCGGGACAAGACCACAGGAAACAGATGATTCTTCTGCACAATCTGACTTTGCTGCAGCCTGGAATTGAACTGCTGGTTTCGTCTGGTCAGAGGAGAACTGGCCCCCCAACTGAGCCTGGTTTCTCCCAAGGTTTTTTTCTCCATTCTGTCACTGATGGAGTTTTGGTTCCTTGCTGCTGTCGCCTCTGGCTTGCTTAGTTGGGGACACTTCATTTACAGCGATATCGTTGACTTGATTGCAAATTATTGCACAGATACTATTTCAACTGAACTGAGCTACATGATGACATCACTGAATTCAATGATGAACTGTCTTTGTCCTTTTGCATTATTGACACTGTTTTCCTAATTAATGTTGTTCAGTTGCTTTGACGCAATCTTTTTTGTTTAAAGCGCTATATAAATAAAGATGACTTGACTTGACTTGACTTTCAGTTCCAAAAAGGAGGTAACTTTCAGGGTATGTTAGTAGTCATAGCAACTCACTCTCTGAACTTAACCTGCTCCGGAGCAGGTTATGTTCTAGGGTTAGTTCGCATCAGCGAGCCTTCAGTGAGCATGACAGATAGCGCACAACATTATATAATATTACAATATGTAATATAGCTTATTATATATATATATTTCATATGTTAATGAGGAAGTGCTTATATAAGTAATAAGTAAGGCAATATATTATTCTAATATGAATATTTCTTTTATTGGCATATATAAGGGTTATCTGTATAAATGATAAAACACTATGACAAGGTAATGTTTAACTTATATATTTATTTTATTTATTACATTTTATATTATCTCACACATGGATTGGCCTTTTCTATAATGTCTAAATTCTAAATCAAAATACATATCTGATATGACTTAATATATAATTAGCATAAAACAAACAATATAATTCACATTCTCAAGGATTAAAGATTAAATGAAAAAAAAAAATGATTGCACAGCTATCAATTAGGTGGCGATATGCACTAAGCATGTAAGCAACTAATGAATAAAAGAAGAAGAAAGATACAGCTTGGCGCTCTTTTTCTTAGCGTCCGTTTCTATAGTGACTCGTCGATTCATCGCTCTGTTGAGAATGTCTTGAGTCTTAACCAGGAACAAACTCTGAGTTGAATGAACTTACTCCCGGACGCGTTTTTGGAACCATATACCTCATGTAAGCAAGGTTTGGGGTTAATCAACCGAGAGTTCAGGGTTTAGTTCACAGTAAATTAACCCTGCTTTCTGGAATAAACCCCAGGCTGTAGTGTGATGGTATGAAAACTGTCAGAGTCTGTGGTGATGAATAACCTCTGGTGGTGACTGAAAATAAGCTCATGGGAAGGATTCATGACACCCCGTGCATCAAAAAGTGACACCAAAGATTCCTGACCAAACATCAATATGTGACGAGTTGGTAGTGAGAATGTGTTGTCTAGATGTTTTTGGCCCAATAATTAACACCTGTTTTATTTTTTATTTTTCTCAGAATTTAGCAGTAGGAAATTACTAGTCATCCAGTTTTTATTTTTTATAAAATTAATATAATTAATATATATATATATATATATATATATATATATATATATATATATATATCAACTATGTGCAATACAACATCACCATCACTAAGCTTCTAACATCTTTGACAGTCTTTCTTAAAAAAAAAAGAAAAAAAGAAAGAAAACTATTTCCCTGAAAGTTAAAACAGTTAGAATAGTTTGCAAAAGTGTGATTATGAACACAATGAAGCTGTGAAAGTTGACTTGCATGACATTTAATATCCCAAACAACGTATATACACCTTTTCAAGGGAAGTAAGGGCTTAAAACACACACAATGAGGTATTACTTATGTATTTTGTGTTGTAGAATAAAATGCAATATCTTGTTAAATAAATAATGAACAAATAAATATATAAATGTTGACGTAAGCATGATGGAACTGGAAATGATAAAAAAAGGTTTCCAGGTTTAGACCTCCAAAAACACATAATCTCTTCTATAGAGCCCCAAAGTTATGCTATCAATCAAAGGTCTGCCACATCACACCAAAAGGTCCCAAAAAAGGAAGATGCGGGCATGAGCATGGCAGGTATGAGTGTGGCCACTCTGACTTGCTTTGCAGAGCTGGTGAGTGCCACACAGTTAGCGTGGTTGTATATTGTTACACTAATTAAAGGTGGAAAATTCATTAGCATAGTTACTTCAGAAAAAAAAAAAAAAAAAAAAAAAAACTTCTGGATTTCGGATTTAACATGTTAATATTAGTAATAATATAAAACAATTCACTTAAAACTGGCTACATCTGGTTTGTGATGTTATTCTTTCCACCATTCTGAAAAAAAGTCCAGTTGTAGAGTTCTTTTACTCCTGGAGATGGAAATTGCTCAGTCAATTGCCCTTACAACAACTCCTCTCCCAACAATAGAAGAGGCCTGCAGAGATATTGAGGAATACGCATGTCAGGCATAAATTCAACATTCACACCATTCTTTCCTTGGATGCAAAACTCAGGAAAATATACTGAGTGATGTGGATAAAATTATGTTTACAATCAGAAATAATATGCTTAATTAATGCATAATTTCAGTGGTGTCTCTGCATTAGAGGGATTATGGAGCAGATGGTGCTGTGCTGAAAAACTGCATTACATTATTCATTACATTATAGATCAAATGGCATTCAATTAGAATATGTATATTGGGATTGTCAATATGAAATTAGTTGAGTTTATTGTAAGCTTTTGCCTTTTAAAAAAATTCTCAGAGCTTGTCTGTTTTACAGAATTCTACACTGGAAAAAAAAAAGGTTCTTTAAAGGTCCTTTATATGTAGTAATAGTTCTATTTAGAACCATAGCATCCTGAAGAACCCTTTTATGCTGAAATGGTTCTTTGAGTTAGAGTTTAGGCTTCTTTATTCCCGCCTTTTTGTTTTTAAATCTGTAACTCCTCATAACTGATTTTCTGGAGCTCAGTGATCCAATTACACAGACTGTCAACACATTCTCAACAGGTAAATGATTTAATTATTTAATTTAACCCTTAATCAGCCCTTGGGGTCTATTTGACCCCAACGCCATTTTCCTTTATATTTTAAAAGTGTTCCATTCATCTCAGGGGCATGAAATTATGTGACTTTTTCTAAATAATCTATCTAAAAACACACACACAAAAAAAACTTGATTTGGTTGTTCTAAAGGTGTGTAAAAAAAAAAAAAAAAATCACTGTTTATGGTCCTTGGGATCTGATTGACCCCACATTGAAAATGAATGGGAAAAGTGGAAATAATATTTTTCTTAGATTAATTTGTCCAAAAAAGTAGTAAACCCAGTATAAATCTGAAATGTTTTACATTTTTATAAAGGCCTGGATCTAGAGCACAAATGCAAATTGGAATGAACATTCTGGGCCCTATCATACACCCGGTACAATGCGATGCAAGACGCAGCGCAAGCGTGTTTGCTAGTTTCAGTCCAGCCCCGTTCGCATTTTCCTGTCCAGCGCCACGTCGTTTAATTAGCAAATGCATTTGCGCCCATTTGTGCACCCATGGGCGTGCTGGTCTAAAAAAGAGGTGTGTTCAGGTGTATTGCTGGTGCATTGCTATTTTAAGGAGCTGAAAACAGACTGCGCCATAGACCAACTCAAACGTGGTCTAAAGTCTAAAGTCAATGGCGCAATATTTTTTTTGGTATTTAAAGAGCGCGTTGGTAGAAAATGTGCCTCTGGACGAGTCCAAAGTGTGCGTTGACTTTGCTTATTATACACAGGGATGCATCACACAAACATGCCAAATATTAAAAACAAAAGGATTACAGTGTAAAATAATATGATTGTGTAGGCTACATAAATATAAAATTGTAATGATGGATAGTCATTGCGTGTATTAGAATTAGGCTACCTATTTGCAATTCAGCCTATTATTACTTATAATGATGAATGAAATTGGTGAATTAATTGAACAATCATGTCAACACACACACATATATATTAACTGACTCATCGCGCGGAGCTTTGGTGGATTCCTGCTTGTCCCGTAGATGATCTGCTCGCACGCTTTAACTTCGCGCACGAGCAGATCGGTTTCTTCGCTTTGAGAAGCGTACAGCTTTTCCGCCAACAAATTCCGCCATGTAAATAGCGATTCGTCCTGGCGCGAGCGCATCTCGCTCTTAAAGGGAATGGGATGTGACACTCTGATTGGTGTATTGAACGTTACGCCCATTACTCATTAAGAGAATAGGGACAGCCCATTCCAAAAATGCACCCCGGCGCACGGACCATTTTTCCGTCGTTAAAATAACAAAAGTGGATTTGGACACGCCTTGAGTGCACCTGCACCGTGCACTTTACACTTTGCATTTAGATCGTTAAAATAGGGCCCTCTATCTCGACTATTCACGGGGCCAAACAAAAACAAAAACACACACACACACACACACACACACACACACACACACACACACTCTCTCTATTGGAGTGTGTGACTCCAATAGAGTGCATTTTTTTTATAGAAATTGGCATATAAAATCAACAAACTCTACATAAATAACAAAAAATGCCAAAAAAAATCTGTAAAATTTTGGGGTCTATATGACCCCAAGGGACTTAAGTGTAGACTCTATCTGAGGAACGATTAAGGGTTAAATACAAATTTAACTTTAGATTTGTAACTGGTTTCCAAACAAACATGTTCTTTTCTCTTTTTAGTTTTTTGGTCAGATGTAAGTGTGAGCAGCTCTGTTCAGCTGAGGATACTTCTCTCCTCTTCTCAACTAAGTAACAGAGACATTGAATTTATAATACATATTGTTAGAATTTATTTAATTGAATATAATTAAACACTAGAACTCTTTATTCTATTTCTATTCTATCTACTTGTTTTCTTTTTGATTATTATAAAAAAAAAATAATTGACCCTCTAACACTTGCTCTGTCTATTCTATTTCTTTTCTGTCTACTTTTTATTATGTTTATTTATTATAAAAAAATAAAAAATAAAAAGCCTGTACTGCATTAGACTAACCGGGACTTGTCACAACACTTATATATTGTTGCTCTTTTGTCGTTTTGATTGCTTCTATTACCCTCATTTGTAAGTCACTTTGGATAGAAGTATCTGCGAAATGATTAAATGTAAATGTAATGTAGTGTAATTATTACTTGGGTTTATGCATCACTGTTTTTCTTTTAACATTGTGAAGGGCTCACAATCTGTCCATTTTTGATTTTGGCCTTCATGGACATTATTGTTTTTACATAAACAACTGGACATCTCTAAACTCAATTGTGTATTTCAGGTGCATCACATCCCACAACCTCATCCTCTGCAGAGAGAAACTGCCACTCAATCACACCACAATGATGCACTTAAAGGCATCATAGAGGATTGTGAAGATATTTCACTGGAATTTAGTCTTCATCACATCTATATTTTGTTTTTATTTTGTGTTTTACTTCTTTATGTATTTATTCATGTTCAATGTCAACTATCAACTTTTTTTAAGAGCACTGACATTTTGCTACAATTTCATGTCAATAAATAAGTACCTAATTAACACATTATGTTGTTGCTGCTGTTATTGGTGTTGTTGTTGTTTAAATGTAACCCCCCCCCACCCCAAGTTCCCCCTGAATGACTGATTTTGTGGACTTCAGCCATCCAACTACACAGACTGTCAACACACTCTCAACAGGTAAATGATTTCTTTCTTAAAATGTCTATTATTTTTAACTTTTAAACTGTAACTGGTTTCCTACCAATCATGTCTATTTCTCTTTTTAGTTTAAGAGAACGTGACCAGCTCTGTTCAGTTAAAGGGGTCATATGATGCGATTTCAATTTTTCCTTTCTCTTTGGAGTGTTACAAGCTTTTGGTGTATAAAGAAGATCTGTGAAGTTGCAAAGACTAATGTCTCAAATCCAAAGAGATATTTTTTTATAAAAGTTTAGACTCGTCTACACCCCCTTAAAATGGCTCATTCTAAGACGCCCCTACATCTCTACGTCACTATGTGGGAAGATTTGCATAACATCGCCCAGATGTTCAAGCAAAGAAAGAAGGTGTACCTTTTATTCCCGTTGTAGTATTGTTATTGCCGCCACTGCCATATCGTATATACACTGTGTGTTTCACTGTGAAAGCGAAACTACTTTGTTTGGCCTTCCAAAAGAGGACAATATCTGCTTCATCATGCCTGGAGCTGATCCGTGCTGGTCGCTGAGGAAATACATCAACTTTGCACAGTGGATCGCTGGATCGGCTTTCACAGTGGACTAAGCGGAGTCCTGCCCGGGGTCATCACATGTGGTTGCTGCAAGACCAAGGTACGCTCCTTCGTAGAATCCGCCAGCCGCGCCATTCTCGAGCCCGCACAATGCACTGGATAGCTGGCCAATCAGAGCACACCTTACTTTTCAGACAGATGAGCTTTGTAAAAATTTATACGTTTAGAAGGCAGGGCATAGAGGAGAAACAAAAATGTACAGTATGTGGAAAATAATGTGTTTTTTTAACCTTAAACCGCACAAACACATTTCATTACACCAAACACAAAAAATAATGTTCTTTTTAGCAATGTCATATGACCCATTTAAGGATACTTCTTTCTCCATCTCCACTAAGTAACAAAGGTATTGAATTTATGGTTCATATTGTTAGATTTATTTATTTATTATTATTTTTTAATGTACTTATTTATGCAGAAACATAACATTGTGTGATAACACTTTAGAATATGGTTCCATTAGTTAATGTTAGTTAACTACTTTAGTTTACATGAACTAAGCAAGAACAATCCTTCTACAGCATTTATTAATCTTAGTTAATGTTAATTTCAACATTTACTAATGCACCATTGAAATCAAAAGTTTTTCTTGTTGACATTAGTTAATGCACTGTGAATTAGCATTAACTAACAATGAATGATTGCATCTACACTCGCCTTCAGTGGACTCATTACAGAATACACGACCTACCATGAACCCAGCAGTTGCCCTCCTTGGACTATGCCAGGGGACTCGTCCCATTGAGGATTATGTGGAGGATTTCTGTTCTTTGTGCCACTTAGTGGATTTTAATGGCATTAAAGGACATTTTTCAACATTGACTTTATGATTCTCTTAATTACCTCATGCCTCGCCATACCCCTCACTGGACTCTTGAGCAATATATTGATTTTGCACTCCGTTTAACTGGTTCACCTCTTACTGTGGGAGTTGCCACCACACCAGAGCCTCTTCACATTCCGAAAGTCATGCCTACCAAGCCATGGTCTGCTCATATCACGTCTGCCAAATAAAAGCCTACTCACGTCATATCTGCTACACCAAGGCCTGCTAACATCATGCCTGCTAAGCCAAAGCCTGCTCATCTCATGCCTGCCAAGCTAGAGTCTGCTCACGCCATGCCTGCTACTCCAGGACCTGCTCACCACATGCCAGTTAAGTCACAGTTTACTCATATCATGTCTACCAAGTCACAGCCTGATCACATCATGTCTGCCAAGCCAGAGTCCGCTAACATCATGTCTGCTACCCCAGGGTTTGCTCACATCATGCCTACCAAGTCAGCACCTGTTCACGTCATGCCTGCTACACCAGAGTCTACTCACATCATGCCAGTCACGCAAGAAATTCTTCACAACATGGCCACCATTCAAGAGCTCCGTCACAATATGGCTGCCACTCAAGAGTCTCTTCAGAAAATGGCCGCCCTTCTAGAGTCTCCTCGTGTCTCAGCTGAACTCCCAGGGTCTCGTCACATCTCAGCTGAACTCCCAGGGTCTCGTCACATCTCAGCTGAACTCCCAGGGTCTCGTCACTTCTCAGCTGAACTCCCAGGGTCTGCTCACGTCATGGCACCCACGCCAGAGTCCCCGGCCAAGATGGCCACCACGCCAGAGTCCCCAGCCAAGATGGCCGCCACGCCAGAGTCCCCGGCCAAGATGGCCGCCATGCCAGAGTCCCCGGCCAAGATGGCCGCCACGCCTGAGTCTCGTCAAGTCTTGGCAGTCACTGAGACTGTTCCCTTGGCCTCAGTACTTCCAGTAATGGCAGTCGCCGTTTTGAGCGTGTGGGCCACTCACTGCGCTCCAGAGACTTTTCCTGTCCACGAGTCTGTTCCTGAGGCCACTCCTGGCCCTGAATTCACTCCAGTGCCCCCATCTCCAGAGGAGGTGGCTTCCACTGCAGAACCTCCCGAGGTGGTGGCACCCACCTTCAAACTCTCTGTCGGTCCTGTCATGGCCAAGGAGGTTGTCCACGAGCTCGCTGCCTGTCCTGTCACGGCCAAGTTGGCCGTCCACGAACTCACTGCCTGTCCTGTCATGGCCACGGAAGCCGTCCATGAACTCACTGCCTGTCCTGTAATGGCCACGGAGGCCGCTCAAGAACTCACTGTCTGTCCTGTCACGGCCAAGTGGTCTGTCCATGTCTCTGCTCAACCATGGCTTCCAGCACTGCCTGCACCACCTGGCCACCCCGCTAGGCCCGCACCACCATGGCTCCCCTCTAGGCCTGCACCACCATGGCTCCATATTGCTCTGGATCTGCTTCACAGCCCAGGTCCCCCTCTGTTTCATGGTCTGTCACTGCTCCACGGCCCAGGTCCCCCTCTGTTCCATGGCCTGTCACTGCTCCACAGCCCAGGTCCCCCTCTGCTCCATGATCTGTCATTGCCTCATGATCCGAATCCACCATTGCTCCTAGCTCCAGCCCCGCCATCGCTCCACCCTCCAGGTCCTGTTCCTTTTCACGGGCCTGGCCCTCCATCCCTCCCCCTATTCCGCCACCACTACACCACCCTCCTGGACTTTTTGTGTTTTGTTTGGGCATCTGGAGCTGCCCTTGGGGGGGGGGTATGTATTGTTCAAGTCAAGTCTTTGTTTATTGTTTGGATGTTGGATTGCACCTTGTTAATAAACTGCACTCGCCTTCAGTGGACTCATTACAATAATTTATTCAAATAATATTAATAAAACTAATATATATATATATATATATATATATATATATATATATATATATATATATATATATATATATATATATATATATATCTTTGTCTTTGGGACAAAACATAATAGTTTATGGGAGATGCCGTATTTGCCATTGCCATGTCTTCTCTGCAAAATAGTCAAAAAAATTATGACAAGCTTGGGCTTGTATTCAAGTAAAGACTGTGCACATTCTCTTGTTGTGAGCACTGTGAGGACATAATTTTCTTGCGGCAAAAAAAAAAAAAAAAAAAAAATTCAGTTCAAAAATCACTGGTCTTTTGGAGAACTGTACTAACACACTATGAATTTGGGGCATTCTTAGATAAAAGGAAAAATGAGTGAACAAGGTCTCTGGGGTTCATCACAGTGGATGTGAAGGCCTATAAAGAGATAAGAGCTCACTCAAATACTGAGGAGCTATACATCATTCAGGGCTGGTAATTAAAAGATCTTAAAATGTCTACAATGTTTAATAGGGAGCCAGTGCAGAGCTGACAAAACCGGGCTTATATGGTTGTTCTTCCTGGATCCAGTAAGAACTGTAGCTGCTGCATTTTAGAACAGCTGGAGTTTGTTTAATAAAGTATTACAATAATCTAACCTTGAGGTCATGAACACATGGATGAACATTTCTTATACATTGGGCATGATTTAGATTATTTAGATTATTAGATTATATTCTTGTTTAGATTACATTATACTTTTAAGATGGAAAAATGTGGTTTTACAAATGCTAGAAACATGTTTTTTTAAAGGTAAGATTGCTATCAAATAGCACACATAGGTTCCTAACTAATGATGAAGATTTAACAGAGCAGCCATCAGGTTTTAGACGGTGTTCTAGGTTATAACATGCAGAGGTTTTTGGCCAATAATTAACACCTCTGTTTTGTCAGAATTTAGCAGTAAGAAATAACTAGTGTTGTCACGGCCACACCAGGTTCATCAACCACTCAACGGATTCAATCACCAGAATTCTAATCAGTCACACCTGTCACGGATCACCTAATCACCCAGCCAGCACTATATAAGCATACACTACCCATCTTGTACCGTATCATAGTATTGAGACTGCTCTCCTTAGAGTTACAAATGACCCGCTCTTATCATCTGATCGTGGTTGTATCTCTCTATTAGTGTTATTGGATCTTAGCGCTGCGTTCGACACTGTTGACCACAACATTCTTTTGCATAGACTAGAAAACTTTGTTGGTATTAATGGAAGTGCATTAGCATGGTTTAAATCGTACCTATATGACCGCCATCAATTTGTAGCAGTGAATGAAAAAGTATCATATCGATCATAAGAGTATGGAGTACCTCAAGGCTCAGTACTAGGGCCGTTACTCTTCATGCTTTACATGTTACCCTTGGGAGATATCATCAGGAAACATGGTGTTAGCTTTCACTGTTATGCTGATGATACTGAGCTCTATATTTCTTCGTGGCCCGGTGAAACATACCAATTTGAAAAACTAACGGAATGCATAGTCGATATAAAAAACTGGATGACGAGTAATTTCTTACTACTAAATTCTGACAAAAAACAACAAAAAAAAAAACAACAGAGGTGTTAAGTATAGGACCTAAAATCTCTGCATGTAATAACCTAGGACAGTGTCTAAGACTTGATGGCTGCTCTGTCAATTCTTCGTCATCAGTTAGGAACCTAGGTGTGCTATTTGATAGCAATCTTTCCTTAGAAAGCCATGTTTCTATCATTTGTAAAACTGCATTTCTCCATCTTAAAAATATATCTAAATTACAACCTATGCTCTCAATGTCAAATGCAGAAATGTTAATCCATGCGTTTATGACCTCAAGATTAGATTATTATAATGCTTTATTGGGTGGTTGTTCTGCACGCTTAATAAACAAACTCCAGCTGGTCCAAAATGCAGCAGCTAGAGTTCTTACTAGAACCAGGAAATATGACCATATTAGCCCGGTTCTGTCAACACTGTACTGGCTACCTATTAAACATCGTATAAATTTTAAAATCTTGCTTATTACTTATAAAGCCCTGAATGGTTTAGCACCTCAGTATTTGAGCGAGTTCTTGTTACATTATAGTCCTCCACGTCCCCCGTGTTCTCAAAACTCTGGCAATTTGATAATACCAAGAATATCAAAGTCAACTGCGGGTGGCAGATCCTTTTCCTATTTAGCGCCTAAACTCTGGAATAACCTACTTAACATTGTTCAGGAGGCAGACACACTGTTGCAGTTTAAATCTAGATTAAAGAGCTATCTTTTTAACCTGGCTCACACATAACACACTAATACACTTCTAATATCCAAATCCGTTAAAGTATTTTTAGGCTGCATTAATTAGGTAAACTGGAGCTGGGAACACTTCCCATAACACCCGATGTACTTGCTACATCGTTAGAAGAATGGCATCTACACTAATATTAGTCTGTTTCTCTCTTATTCCGAGGTCACCGTAGCCACCAGATCCAGTCTGTATCCAGATCAGATGGTCACTGCAGTCACCTGGATCCAGTACGTATCCAGCCCAGATGGTGGATCAGCACCTAGAAGGGACCTCTACAGCCCTGAAAGACAGCGGAGACCAGGACAACTAGATGAGCCCCAGATACAGATCCCCTGTAAAGACCTTATCTCAGACGACCACTGGGACAAGACCACAGGAAACAGATGAATCTTCTGCACAATCTGACTTTGCTGCAGCCTGGAATTGAACTGCTGGTTTCATCTGGCCAGAGGAGAACTGGCTCCCAGACCGAACCACGCTACTCCCAACAATACACATCCATACAGTTACAAACCAAGTTCTGGTTCCTTGCTGCTGTCACCTCTAAGGCTTGCTTAGTTCTTAGTTAATCTGTTTTGTATAAAGCGCTATATAAATAAAGGTGACTTGACTTGACTTCACCTTGTCATCGTTTGGTCTCCCTTGTGGATTAAGAACTCAAAACCTATGTAACCTGCATGTAAACATTTAAATATCACTTCCCATTCACTGCAAAAAATGTCTGCCCGCTGTGTGCGTGTTCACTACTCACTGCTGTGTGTGTGCACTTGGATGGGTGTAATTCAAAGCACAAATTCAGAGTATGGGACACCATTCTTGGCTGCTCATCACTCACTCACTTAATGCTTTATTATACAGGGCATTTATATTTATAACTCCTAATTAAATCATTCCGAGGTGGTTCACAGGTAACTAATATTGGAATTCAATGACTCAATATTTCTTGAATAATGAAAGAGTAAATGAGCACTTTTTCCTTATGACTTGAAGTTTTTTTTTTGTTTTTTTGTTTTTTACAGAGTGATTAGATGACACAACAGTAATGAGCCTAAACACAAATACAATGCCCTTCAATCTTACCACAAGTTTTTTTTTTTTTTTTTTTTGCTGAATCATGGTATAAATAAAAAAATCTGATTTTAATTCAAATGACTATAAATTAAGTGTTTTGTGTTTTGTGGCTTAAAATGGCTCATTATTTTACAGGTATTTGCATGAAAGTTACACTTCTAATTTATGCAGCTATCACTCCCTATAAATTAGTTTTAATGCATTTGTAAATTTATTAGTCATTAATAAACAGCTTTACAAGTTTTTTACAAATGAGTTTCAGGTACAATGTGAAAACAGATACATATAGAGCATGTTTTTGTGGTCTAATTCAAGCCACGCCTCCTCTAAAACACATGAACACGCACAGGCAGACCAGAGGCTAACCAGTAACGCGATCAGAGACAGCATTGGTGGAAGGTTGAATGCAATGCTGTCAGATTACCTCATGTCTCATTCAACCATTACGGTACAAAGCGTACAATAATATTTATCATTCAACATTAAACTGAAATAATGCACCTTATATCCCCAATTTCAGTGAAATAATGTTTATTGTATACTTGCTCAATCTCAATATGCTCAATAATGGACTAGGAGAGTAACCAAAACTGTTTGGCTGCAATCCTTATTGATTAAACTGTCAAAGGCTGAGAATAAGAAAGGAAATTTGTTAATTTGGATCAACACAAAATATTCTTAGATTAATAAACAATAATAGTGATTTTTAAAACTTTTTGTAAACAAGTCATTTTTTTTACAGCAACCAAAATAAATCATGGATGGCAAAGAACAAAATACAAAAAATAGCGATAGCTCCAATTTCCAAGAAAGAAGTTTAAAGAAAAAGATGTACAGTACCATAGTGTTTGATTAAAATATAACAAAGTACTTTTTTAGGTTCAATTTACACCAGTTGTATTTTCAAAGTAAATAAATGGAAGGGATTGATGACAATATTGACATATTGTCAAACTATTGCCACCTCCTCTTCCTCGTCTTCTTCATCTTCATAATAGCGATTCCTCTTGATCATCTCCTCTACAGTCAGGGACTCCTCAGCCTCCTCACCATCCCAGAAGCCCACATCCTGGGATTTCCTATGGGCTTTTTCTTCCACAGTTGGAGAGCATGTGTCTTGGGAAGACTGGAGCTCAGAAGAAGTGCTTAAGCATTTCACCGGTTTTTCCTCATCTTCCACATGGCGTGTCGGAACCTCATGTTGTTGTAGCTCAGGCTCCTTTTTTGTTAGTTGAGTCAGAGACTCTTTATTTGTTTGTTGTAGATCAGCTTCATTTTTTGTTTGCTGTGGCTCCTCAGCCTCCCTTTTTGTTTGTTGTGTCTGTTTGAGAATAGAGGAGGGCATCTTTTCTGTCCTATCAAATTTGGCAGGACTCTCAACATTCTTCTTGGATTGGCTTTCACTGTCCTTCGTCTTTTCATCTGGGATTTTTGCCTCTTCTTGCACTTCAGTTTTGTCTGTTTTCACTTTTGACTGTGAACGAAGCTCCTCCAGTGAGCCTCGTCTTACCAAAGCAACCTTGTGAGACAACTGTGACTCTTGTTTTGTAGCATTGGATAATGCCAAGCTTGGTGCCACAGAAAAGGGACGGCTCCGCTCTTTGAGTGAGGAACTACGTCGAAGACTTTTCAGTTCTGCTTTTTCAGGGCTCCGCTGAGCAGGTGGAGCTTCCTCCTCTGGAGGCCACTTTGCTCTGAAAAGCTTGGATGGACCCTTTCCAACTTCAGTGACTGGACTGGAGGCTTTGGAGCTTCCATCACTGTCTGCAGGAGGTGGCCACGCAACTCTCAGTTTTCTTGTTTCCACAGAAGGGGTTTGTGGTTTTTCCATTGAGCTGGTTGGGCTGGTTTGACTTTTTGTCTCTAGAGCTGGAGTGAAGTCAGTGAATTTGACCAGTTGTGACTCCTTCACTTTAGGACTCAACTGTTCTGTAGACTTCACTATCACAGAGTCTACCACAAAGTGCTTTGAGTTTTCATCTCTCTCAGGTTCCTCCTCGTTTGTTCGTGGTGTCCACATTTCCTTGTGTGGTCGATGGCCAAATCCCTCATCATAGTTGCCCTTAGACTTAAATAGCTGGCTGAAGTGAGGTTTACAGTAGATGTCACCATGTAGGGAAGCATAAGTCCCCAAACTGAAATAAACGAGAGACGAAAGAAGACATATTATTTCCATATGAAGGATATCTAAAATCTGACCTCAGTAGGTTCTTGAAATTTATTAATATTGACTACTAACTACTAACATTGTTTACACATTGAGTTTGCTTTAGTTTGTATTATTTAACATTAAAATGTTTCATTCATAACAATGTTTAATGACAAATCCAACCTCACAAAACATAAGCATTACAGTAGCAACAAAAGGTAATACATAATTCACTTTTCAGCTTTTCACTTTTTCACTTTCAACACCTTTATACAAACCTTTGTACCTTCCCAATACCTTTTTATATACAGAGACAAAATTATTGTCTGTCATAAACTGACAGCTTAAAAATAAATTTCCTTTTATTCTGATATAATCCTAATCATTCCGATATGAGTAATAAATCATTCAGAGATTCAAGATGCTGTATTTTAAAGATAATTTTGTAGATTAAAGTGAAACTGATCAATGCAAATATGGTAATAGAGGGACAGAAATCTCTATTCAAAATATCTTCCTTTGTGTTAGGAAGATGAACAAAACTCCCATGGGTTTGGAACACCACGAGGGTGAGTAAACAATGACAGAATTTTCATTTTTGGATGAACTCTCCCTTAAGTTGTATTGAAACCATAGAATATTTCTTAAGAGACCATAGTAATTTAAAACAAAAACTGACCTGAGTTTGGTACTACAAAAGGTACAGCGGAAGCAAGTCTTGTGGTAAATCTGCTGATTGGCAACAAGTTTCTCCAATGGGTAAACAGTCTTTAGGCAGGATACACAACTTTCATGGACAGGCAGATTAAATTTCTGTCCAGAGAAACACAAGAGTTATAAACATCTTATCAGCAATGAAATTCAGCATTTAGTATGAATATCAGACTTCTATGGTACAAAATCTCATATACCATACTTGCAGTTAACAGACTGTCCCAAAATCTTTAAAGGAATTTAATCTTCATATTCAATTCTCTACCACAGACAAACTGTATTGTACTGTATTATTACTGTATTGTATTACTATTACACTCAGGTCCGGAAGTATTTGGACACTGACTGAGTTTTTGTGCTTATGCCTTTATACACCATTACAATGAATTTGATTGAAGTGTAGAATATTAGCTTTATTTTAAGAGGTTCCACAAAAAATATGACATTTACCATTTTGGAGTTATTTAACTATTTTAAGCAAAGTACCTCCATTTTCTGGGGCTCAGTAGTATTTTGGACAGTCGACTAAGAAGAGGTTAATTGACCAGGTGCTGTCCATTCCCTCCTTACATCAAGAAAAAATAAGCAGATAAAAGATCTGAAGTTGAATTAAAGCATCAAATTGGTAGGGATGTGCTGAAGGAGGCTTTTGAAGCAGTGAGGCATTTACAACAAACTGCTTGATGCTTCGAAGCTTTAGACACAGTGCTCTACCCCGCCATCTGGTGGTCAATAAAAATTCTTACACCCACTGGGGGACCCCCTGTCTTGCACATTTTGTATGTCTCCCTAATCAGACACACACAATTTAGTTCTTGCAGTCTATACTAACGAGCTAATGAGTGGAATCAGGTGTGTTAGATAAGGGAGACATACAAAAGGTGCAGGGCAGGGGGGCTTCCAGGACAGGTTTGGGAAGCACTGATTTAGATATTTTGTTCATTGGGATGTCATTGTAAGGTTTAATTGTCTATTTAATAAAAAATTATGTGTCATAGCAAGGAAGCATGTGTGTGTGCAGCGAAAGAGTTTTCCCAAATTTATTGTATTTTGCACAATACAATGACAATACCTTATTTTCTTCATTTTTACTTGCATCAAACGTGCGTCTTTTCACATAAATAGAATGTTTAATATGCTAATAAATTAGACCTATGTCATTTTTCATGGCAAGATTTTTGTCTTCCTTACAAAATAACACAAACATATACATTGTTAAAAAACAAAAATGCACAAATACAAATGCAGTTATTGTATTTAATATATTTTGCAATATTTTTGCAATTTTTCTCACCAATGTGAGCTGTTGACAACAGAGGACGGCGTTTACAAAAAGCCAAAATGTTTGTGGTTAAAGAAGGACTTTTATCCTTTTTGGGAACAGTGGTTGAGCCCGCAAGGGGTTTTAATTTTCATTCAGTCAACAGACATTCACATGTCATTGTTTTTAATAGTAGTACTATAATTAACTATGATACACCACGTAAAAACACTACATACATATGGGCATGCTGACTGATATAATTATAACAATGCACTAAATTGATCACGGGTATGGGACAGCGCAATCGACATGCTTTGTATTTGAGCATAGCGTGAAGTGTCAGTGAGGTAACGAAGCTTCATTTTCACAGGTCATGTGACAGCCTCATTTCAAGCAATGCTCCAGAACACTGTTTCGAAGCACTAGTGTGTCAAAAACTCAAAACGTGTGTTGACACTTGGTGTCGATCTACCCATCCCTACAAATTGGCATTTGGAAGCTGTTTGACTGGAGCTACCAAAATTAAGTCCAAAGAGATCTCGATGAAAGTGAAGGAAACCATCATTAAGCTGAAAAAACAACATAAATCAATAAGAGAGATAGCAAAAACCTTAGATGTGGCCAGATCAACAGTTGGCTACACTCTTAAGGGGCACAAGCCCATGCGAAAAGTTTTGCATTTTGCTGCATTCCAAAGTTCAAGCTTGGTGAAATACGAATTCACATCACTTGAAGCAGTGTGACCAACAGCAGATTCATACGTCACAGCATGACCTTGTAGATGAATTTAAAGGAACATAAATTTAAAACTGCACTTTTAGCACTGCAGGAAAGTTGGGTAGATTGTATGTTTTTATATTTTATATGTATTATTATGTTATGTTTTGAATTAAAAATTTTAAGACGCTGCATAGTGTGACGTCATTTCACGACCGTTGCAGCATCCGAGGAACTTTCGCATGCTCAAAGTCTAGTGTGACTGTGGCATTAAGAAGGAAGAAAGCACTGGTGAGCTCAACAACATCAAAAGGCCTGGAAGACCATTGAAGACAACTAAAGTGGATGATCGCAAAAACCTTTCCTTGGTGAAGAAAAACCCCTTCATAACATCAACAGAAATCAACCTGAATTCTAAGGCTATACTCTCTGCTCACATTCAGCCAAATGCTACAAAACTGATAGAAAGCATCTTCACATTGCAGATGGGTAATAACCCTAAACATACTGCAAAAGCAACTCTAGACTTTTTAAAGAAAAATAAATGGAATATTCTTCAATGGCAAAGTCAGTCGCCTGATCTCAATCCAATAGAGCATGCATTGCAGTTACTGAAGACAAGACTGAAGGCAGAAAGACCTACGAACAAGCAGCAACTCAAGGTGGCTGCAGTGAAGACCTGGAAAAGCATCTCCAGGGAGGAAACTCAGAATTTGTGATGTCCATGGGCTCCAGACTACAGGCAGTCATTGACTGCAAAGGATTTTCATCCAAGTATTAAAACCGTGCTTATATTTACAATTACATCACATTGTCCAAATACTACTGAGCCCCTGAAAATGGAGGTAGTTGGTTTAAAATGGCTGTAACTCCTAAATAGTAAATGTCATATTTTTGTGGAACCCCTTAAAATAAAGCTAAAAGTCTGCACTTTAATCTTATCTTGATTGTTTTATTTCAAATCCATTGTAGTTGTGTATAAAGGCAAAAGAAGAAGAAGAAGAAGAAGAAGAAGAAGAAGAAGAAGAAGAAGAAGAAAAAAAAAAAAAAAACTCAGTCAGTCACCGAATACAGGTAGAAGTAAGCTTTTGTGTTTTAGATAAATAGAAATTAGTTTGTAGGCCACAGACCCTGGCCACTTTAGGAGGCTCCTTGTTCTCTGATACAGGAGTCGCCCCACTAGGACTCGATGTGTGTACAGGCTCTCCTAAAGGAAACACAAATAAATGACAGATCATGACATACTCCACACTACTGTACACTATTTACTGTACCTGTCCTTGGCCAGCCATTTTCTTTATAGTTTTTTATAAAGATTTCCATTTATGACAATCAGTTAATCAATCAATCAATAACAAAACCCCTTAGTTCAGAAATTTACAATAAAGTAAGCTTTATAAACGGTAAGACAATGGTGATTCTAGAGGGAGGGTTGACATGTCAGGACTAGAGAGTAATATCATGAGAAAATGATTCATTTTATGAGATCTTAGCATTGCAAGCATGTTAAATTAAAGAAAATTGTAAGATAGGTTTATTTGTTAAACAATTACTTCCTCATTCACCATGTTGGTCTGGGTTTTATTTTCTTTTAGCTTGCATAGTATTTAAGGTTAAAGGCATGTTTGCATATAACCATAAATCACTATTTATAAAATCAGCTTAAAGTTTCAGTTTAGAATTGTAATAATAAAACAATGGACTCACCATTGATCTTTGTGCAGTTTGACTCAGGGAGTGTGCTCTGTATCAAATCATAGAGAAAGAATAAACAATAAAGTAAACTTGTTAAATCTTAAGGTAATCAGGTAAACAATTTAATATTTTGCCAAACATATATTATACATAACATCATGAAACATTTACCTGTAAATTTTGTGTAAATATTGTAAATAATATTAAATCCAGTCTTAATACATCATTGAGAGATGTTTGTCTATGTAGTTTATTTAGACTACATTTAGAAGAAAATCTGAATGTACCACTATCTGTCCATCACCAGCAGGTGGCGAAATCTCCTTATGATCCATGGATGGGACACTTTCCTCTGTTTCTGACTGGCTTGCCTGAAACAAATTACAATCACTTCATATCAGAATACTTTAAAAATAATCCAATAATGTATGAATAAATCAACATAATATGTTAGATGTGTCTTACCACACATTTTCTCACCCTAAGGGATTTACAGTACCGCCACACTTACTATCTTCTAATTCTTGAATATATATGCCCTTGATTATTCAAAGTTTATTATTATTATTATGATTATTATTATTATTATTTGCTGTGGCATTAGTTGTTCTGGAAAGGATGAGGAATCTGTGAAAGAGGATTCTTAAACTCTGCATCATTCCTATCATGCAGTTCATTTTCATGAAACCGTTATTTGAAACTGTCACGGAAACACTTAGTTTATCATGGTCAGGGGCGTCGGACTGGGGGTAAAACCAGTACTGATTACCAGGGCCCCAAAGGAAGAGAGGGCCCTTGAAAAGTCTGGAATATATTTTTATTTTACCTGGATATTTTCATTGGGGGGTCATGGGGGCCCATCAGGACTGCCTATGCATAGGGCCCGGCAGAGACCGATCGTTTTGTGTCTTTACACATCAATGTATCGGCATGAACAGCAGGGTTTAATTTGATTTTGTTTTTTTTGTTTGTTTTTTTGTTTTATTGTATGTTTTAGCCGTGATTCCCATTCACCTCCATTATAAGACTGACAGACTGCAACGGTTTGTGTTAAAAATCTTCTGAAGAAACAAAATCACCTACATCATGGATGCCCTGGGGGGTAAGCAGATAAACATCAAATTTTCATTTTTGGGTGAACTATCCCTTTCGTGATCACGAAAAAACAACTTTTGTTATGTCATGATCCAGAGAAAACAACTCATTATGTCGAGATCATGAGAAAACAAGAAGGAAAAAAAAAAATATTGCATGGCCGCTTAGAACTTCTGTAATAAGAGGGCGGGGGTTGGCATATAAAAAAATGTCATGGTGGATGTATCTAGTGATCCTGCCTCCACCCCTGTGTATGAGGAGTTATTCGAATTTATAACCCACACCACAGCTAGACTAGTCAAGATTGGCAGGCAGAAAAACAGGAAATCACTCTGAGTAGACTCAATGAGTGATTCCTGGTGGGTCATAAATGATTCCCTCTAGTGAGCATTTCTCTCTGATCTCCACAAGGAAGAGTTGAGATAGTGGGGAAATCATACCACAGCTTCCATAGTAACCTCTGACAGTTCAAATTATTCTAATGTGAGGGGACTTGTGAGCATGGGTATGAGAAGATGCCTTGGATTGAAGAGTTGCTTGTGAGCAATCTCTCCCCTGGAGTGGCGTTTGCCCTCTAAGCCATGTTAAAACTACATTGTGGATGGTAGGCAAGGCTTACAAGGCGGCGTTCTAGGCTGGTGAAAACCCTGCAAACCATGACTTTCTGAGAATGCTTTTGCCATCCCTGTTAAAAAAACCAGCATACTGTATATAGGGTAGGTATGTTTTGGAGCATGGCAGCTGGTTTGAGCTAGTTTAAACTGGTCATGTGCTGGTCCTAAGCAACTATCTCCTGCTCAGGACCAGCTCATAACCAGCATATTAGCAGCTCAGGAGCAGCTTGAACCTGCTTATGACCAACTTAAGGACCAGATTTAACTAGCTCAAACCAGCTGCCATGCTTCGAAACATACCTAATCAGCATTTGCTTTTTTTTTTTTTTTTTTTACAGATATGCTCTCCTCGGTTGGGTTGCTTTTAAGAGCTTTTTTAATAGGCAGAGGCCTGGTGACAGATTAGGTACCGGTGTAGTAGTCTGCCCCTTCCAGACTGGAAGTCGTTGGCAGCAGCAGCTTAGTTTTCATCAATATGGCTACAGCCTGGTTCGCTACAGTTGATTTCACAGCAGGCGAGCAGGCATTTATTCAGTATGGCGCAGTGGGAATTAACGTTCCCATAGCGTCAAGACCATGACACAACATCAAAGTTCTCTTTGAAAGGGAACATCTTAGGGTTATGTATATTTCAGATGGAAGATGGAAATGAGACTGTGTTTCATTGCCATACTTCAGGCATGTCTGTGCATCTACCTTCAGACAATTCAAATACGATGAAGTTTTACATAGGCATACTTTTTCAGGATTGGTGTGTTTATGCATGTCCTTTAGACACTGGCTAACATGAAGCATTCTTTAGCAATTAAATAAATGAATTAATTTCAGCAAACTATCAGATAAAATGTTATTTGTATCTGTACATGCAGTGGACTATACACATAGCAAACATACTCACAGAGCGTGGCACAGTAAAAGAAGCCTTTCTGGTGACCGCTAATTGATATTTCGCCATCCTGTCCTTGATAGAGGCACTGCGCTTCAGACTGGGCGTACCTATGACAAAATGTATTTATTTATTCATCCATTTATTCATCTATCTATCTATCTATCTATCTATCTATCTATCTATCTATCTATCTATCTATCTATCTATCTATCTATCTATCTATCTATCTATCAAATAATGTTCCTTCAGCAACTATCATTCAAAGAGATGTATTTTGTATTAACCTTTGTTTCCCATTTGTGTGTCCACATCCTCTGAGCTGCTGTTCACTTCTGTTTGCACCTGAGGAATTAAGCACAAACCATGTAAACCAGCCACAGACTGAAAGCATCTGCCTATAAAATTTGACATAGAAATTTGTTGTACACATTCAACAATTACATTTGCATATAAGCATAATAAGGCAATAGCACAAAGTTGACATAAACTTTTCTCTAGCTGTGTATCCACTGGAACATCAACTGTGATGTCCTCTAGAACTTCCGAAACTTTTATAGTTAGTGCCAATCCTTTTAAGATAATAATCTTCACAAAACCTCAAAAAACACAAAACCGAAAATAAAGCCACCAAGATAGCAATAAATAATTATGGCAATAAATAGAGGTTGAAGTGGAATGAAGAATCAGACCAATAAAAAACAGTGATAAGGTCTCTGTATGTACAGGATGTCTGTATATCTATAGTGCATCTGCATAAATTCTTGTGTGATGGAGTTTATTGTTGGATGTGTTGTTCTCCTTTTCTGCTGATTGTTGAACTGTTCGAGAGAAAGGATTTGGACTTCCCATCACTATTAGTAATGGGGGCTTAGACACATCTGTTTAATGATGCACTGTTTTGATTTACTTTTGAGATTTTCTCTTATTATTTTTCCCTAATTAAATATTAAATATTAAAATAACATTCATAATGTAATACGGATCTATATCAAATATAGACATATACTGGTCAGTTTTTAAGAATTTCTCCTTTAAATTCATTTTTAAATAACTGCATTTTACATATCAAGATTTAAGATTAAGATTATTTAAAAAAAATAATAATAATAATAATAAAATAAGAATTTAAGAATAAGATTAAAAAGAAAGAAAGAAGGAAAGAGAAAGAAAGAAATTTAGCACCTGTAAGTAAATAATGTGTTGCAAAATAGTTTGGAATGGAGAATGCAATATGAATTAGTGTTTTATATACAGTAAACAAACACCTAACTGATGTTTTTTGTATTTGATAAGAAAATTATTCATATATTCTACAGTAATTCAATCCACTCAATTTAACTTAAGCTTACTCTTAATGTAATGCACTAAATTGTCACCAGTATTTAAAAAAAAAAAAAATTCAGTTTCATGGACTTGTATTCATTTGTTTCCATATTCCTTTGTTTGATTTCCTGATTTATTTTTTTTCTATGGTTAATAATGATTTGTTCATTCAGTTCAGATGTGTTTAATTAATCACCTCTTTCATTGTATACTTTAGTTCCTGTTTTTCATCAGTTCAGGGTCCGGTCATGTTTGCGTATAGTGTGTGTTTGCTGGTACTTTGTGTTACGTTTTTCCTGTGGAATATTATTAAAGATTCTGTTGGAACTTTATTCTTCTGCCTGTCTTGAGTCTGTGCACGCATTTGTGACACATATCTAAGTACTTTTTATTTTATTTTTTTAAGAAAAGTGCTTTTAAAATAAAGGTGACTTGACTTGATACAAGACAATCTTAGTAAAAAAACAAAAACAAAAAAGTGCCAAAGTTTACCCCACTTTTTTTTTCCTCACCATAAATGCAACAAGATGGTTTTACAAAGACCAACTCTGAAGAACACTGCACTCTTCAAAATGTTTTAAAATGGATTCTCTGAGCAATTTCAAAATCACATTATGTCTGAAATTTAAAATTCAGAAATGGCTACATTTAGAACAAGAAAATGCTTATTAAATAAACCAGTTTACATCAGTTAGGGAAAAAGGCAAGGAGACAGATGGAAAAAAAAACGGTGTGTAGTCTGTGGAAGGTTTTGTAGTGCTCCAGAGATCTGGTGGGTTTAAAGAGTATGTGCATACCAGTGGTATGACATCATCAACAGCATACAACACAAGCATGAAGCAAACAGATGGGGAATACAAAACTGAGTTTGGCATAACATGTTTTGCGTGTACAGAGGTGAGCATGACAGCATGACTAAAAACATTTTTGTAAAGCTCCTATCAGTAACCCTTCATCTGAAAACTAGCCATTAACTCACTACAAGTTTTGATCAAATTCAGACTGATTCCCCAGTGTATAAAACAGCACAATAATAGTAAGTGCATAAGTGCAAACAATTAAAGGTCTATGTGAGGTTAAAGGTGATGTGAGATGTGCAATTATAAGTTGCTGAAATGCTTTTGCTAAATTGTGTACGTGAAAATAATAAATAAATAATAAATAATAATGCCACAGAAGAACTGTTGAGTGTCTCCTAATAAAACACAATAGGTGTTGGACTTGAAGCAGCACTGCACAGACCGTTCTGTGTATGATATCAAAGTACCGCGAGAGCGATATGACAGCATTTTTTTCATTTTTGTTTTAATGTCAAATAAGTCTTACTGTTTTGTTAAAGCAGTATTGCTGTTGTAATATTATACAGCTACAGTTGTGTTGCTGTGTTTTAAAGCACGTTTGATTTTTTTTTCTTCATATCACTCTGTATTTACAGCAATTTCACTGTCCACTCTGTTCAAATGTGAATAAATGGCTACACATAGTTGTGTGCATACACTGTCAGAGCTGTGTAAGGTCACTACCATTCTGCTTTTGTGGGGGTGGGTAGGGGTGTTAAATTTTTTATTTTTTTTTCCAAAGGTTTTTAACATTCTAAAAGCTCATTATTCCAAAGATACTACAAGCTAGTTAGTGTATTTAGTAGGTGTAATGTATTGTAAGTTGCTTCAGAGGTATTGCAAGTATTACGTACATCAATAATAACAAGGAAATTTAATTTTGGTACTTCAGTACTTTTAAAAGCAAGTACTTCTGTACTTTTACTTAAGTAAAAATCTGTCTTTACAACTTTTACTTGTAATGGAGTAACATTTGACCAGCAGTTTCTGTACTTTCACTCGAGTAATGGAGGAGTTGTGTACTTTGTCCGACTCTGCTTGCTAGAATATTTTTTTATTTTTTTTCTGGTGAGACAAAATAAGACTGAACTTTGACAAAGACAAATCTAATAATATAATATTTAAATTATTTCTTATAATATTATCATTGCTTTTCATCCCCTGCCTCTGCCAAGTGAATGAAACTGCACAATGAAACTGCATCTAACAACTGCCTTTCAAAAACTAAATAAATGAAAATCAGTAATAAGAATAACAAAAGTCAAAAATTAAAAATAATCAAAAGTAAAAGTATTTATTTGGGAGAAAATTGCTGTGCTTCCAGTATCTAATAACTGAAGTTTATAGTGAAGACAATGTTAGATTCAGTGACTGTTCCCGAGTGCAGATTGCTGTCTCAACATTACCATGGAATGAGACATTCCAAAGGAATCAAGTAGGAATGTGAGCACATGCCAGGCCTCTGACAAAGGGGGATGGGCACTCAGTTAAAGGAGGTAAAGCCCAGAAACCTGTATCCATTGGACACATGTCCATATCAAGTTGTTATATACAGGTAAGTTGATGGAATTATTCTTAAATTGATTAAATTATTCTTAAATTGACTTATTTACCATTTCAAAATAGAACTAAAGAGCTTCAGGGAAATTCTACTAAACTATCTGTTTAAATCAACCAGCCACTTTAACATGTTTACTAAAGTATAATCCAGATGGTTTCAACAAGATCCAACTTAATTAGAAATAAGTAATACCGATTTATTCTGCACCTGTTCTACATAAAACAACACATTTTTTTTGTTTTTAAATCAATCATTTCTGTTTAAATGCATCTAATTTGGGGATAGATGTATTTATTATATTGACATTTAATCATTCAGCAGACGCTTTTATCCAAAGCGACTTACAAATGAGGACAATGGAAGCAATCAAAATCAGCAAAGGAGCAGTGATATGCAAGTGGTATAACAAGTCTCAGTTAGCTTAACGTAGTACACGTAGCAAGTTTTTTTTTAAATTACATAATAAAAAAAGAAAAAAAGAGTAAAAAAAGAATAGAGCAAGCTAGTGTTAGAGGCCTTTTTTTGATTTTGTTAATTCTATAATAAATAAAAAGAAACAGGTAGAATACAAAAATAATAGAAAAGCTAGTTTAAGTGTAAAAGGGACAAGGTTTTTTTTTTTTTTTTAAGAATAGAAATAGAATAGAGAGTGCTAGAGTTAGAGGGTCAAAAAAAAATTCTTGAAGATGGCTAAGGACTCAACTGCTCAGATTGAGTTGGGCATATCATTCAACCAGGAGGGAACATTTAATTTAAAAGTCTGTAAAAGGGATTTTGCACCTCCTTGGGATGGCACAGTAAAGCAACGTTCACTTGCAGAATGCAAGCTTCTAGAGCGCACATAAGTCTGAAGTAATGAATTTAAGTAAAGGGGTGCAGAGACAGTGGGGGTTTTGTAGGTAATCATCAATGCCTTGAATTTTATGCGAGCAGCTATTGGTAGCCAGTGCAAACTGATAAACAGAGATGTGATGCACATTCTTTTTGGCTCATTAAAAATTAATCTTGCTGACGCATTCTGGATTAATTGTAAAGGTTTGATAGAATTGGCTGGAAGACCTGCCAAGAGAGCATTGCAATAGTCCAGTCTGGACAGAAAAATAGCTGTAACAAGGAGTTGTGGAGCATGTTCCGAAAGAAAGGGCCTGATCTTATTGATGTTGAATAAAGCAAATCTGCAGGACCGGGCAGTTTTAGCAACGTGGTCTAAGAAAGTCATCTGATCATCAATCATTACTCCAAGGTTTCTGGCTGTTTTTGAGGAAGTTATGGTTGATGTGCCTAACTGGATGGTGAAATTGTGAGCAAACGATGGGTTTGATGGGACCACAAGCAGTTCTGTCTTGGCCAGGTTGAGCTGAAGGTGATGGTCCTTTATCCAGCAAGAAATGTCTGTTAGACAAGCTGAGATGTGAGCAGTTATCATCGGATCATCAGGATAGAATGAGAGGTAGAGTTGAGTGTCATCAGCATAGCAGTGATATGAAAAGCCATGCTTCTGAATGACAGAACCTATAGATGCCATGTAGACAGAGAAGAGAAGTGGTCCGAGAACAAAGCCCTGAGGCACCCTAGTGGTTATATGTTGCGACTTGGACACCTCTCCAAGATACCTCGAAGGAGTTATCTTAGAGGTAAGACTTTAACCACAGGAGTGCGGTTCGTGACTTCAACAACTGAGAGCAAGGCAGTCTCAGTTGAATATCCACTTCTAAAACCAGACTGGTTGCTGTCTAGGAGGTGAGAAAAGCAGAGACTTGGTTGAACACAGCTCATTCAAGTGTTTTTGCAATAAAAGGAAAAAGGGAAACCGGTCTGTATTTCTCTAAAAGAGATGGGTTAAGGGTGGGTTTCTTAAGTAGAGGGGCTATACGAGCCTGTCTAAATGCTGAGGGAAAAACAACAGTGTAAAGGAATGATGTGAGTGAGTGCAGGTACAACTGCAGGAGAAATGGCTTGAAGGAGATGAGATGGAATAGGAACTAATTCCATCTCAAGCAGACAAGTAGTAGGATGATTAAAAAGGATGAGTTTGGAGACTCCTGCCTCAGAGAGTGAAGAGAAGGATGTGAACAAGTGTATGTTTGCTGGTAAGATGTGCTTGAGAGATTGTGGTGTGGAAAATTGTGCACTTTAAAAAAAACTGTGTTTTAAAGAACATGCAAGAGTTGGGTGAATTGTTAATTTTGTTATGATAGTATGTCCTTTTAGCAGTGGAGACATTAGCAGAGAAGGAAGAGAAGGGTGACTAATACATATTAAGGTCAATAGGATTTTTTGATTTGCACCATACCCTTTCAGCAGCCCTGAGCTTAAAACGATGCACGCAGAGAACAACAGATAGCCAAGGGGCAGAAAGGAAGACAGGGGGCAGACAGTTTCTAAACCAGATGTAAGAGCGGAGCAGAAAGTATCAGTAGCACTGTTAGCATCAAGAGATGCTAACTGTTTAGGGGGAGGAAGCGAAGATGAAACCATTGCAGATAGCCGGGAGGGTGAGAGTGAGCGTAGGTTACGTCGAAAGATGACATGTGGAAGGGTATGTGTTGTGTCAGGAACCAATTTGAGGTTAAGAGTGAGGAGGAAGTGATCCACGGTGTGCAGTGCAGTAACCAGCACATGATCAGTTGAGAAGTGTCGTGTGTAAATAAGGTCCAGTTGGTTGCCTGGTTTATGAGTAGCTGTAGTTAACACTCTCTTGAGATCAAAAGAAGCAAGCAGAGTGTAAGTCTGCAGCCTGAGGTTTATCTAGGTGGATGTTGAAGTCTCCAAACATAACTAGTGGAGTACCATCCTCAGGAAAGGTTGAGAGCAGCACATCTAATTCATCCAAGAAGTTACCTTGTGGTCCTGGGGGTTGATAAACAACTACAAAATGGATTTTAAAAGGGTGGGTAATAGTGACTGAATGAGATTTAAAGGAGCTGTTAATACCAAGAGAAGTTAAAGGAATAAATTTACCACCATTAGAGATGAGCAGACCAGTACCTCCACCTCTTCCAGTCAGACGTGGAGTGTGGTAAAAAGATAAATTATTGGAGAGTGCTGCAGGTGTAGCATTGTCCTCTGGTTTGATCCAGGTCTCTGTCAGAGCCATGAGGTTTAGTCTTGAATGACTAGCACTAGATGTAATGAAATCTGCTTTGTTTACTGCAGACGGACAATTCCAGAGACCAACAGAAAAAGAAAGTAGTGTATTAGTAGACATAGGCAAAGTGCGAAGGTTGTTAGGACTGTGCTGCCTATACTGTGTGTTGCGTGGTTTGCGAGTGGTAGTAATAGTAGGGATATGGAAACACATAGTAAGAGTTGGTCATGAAAACTGAAACAGAAGTGAAGCAAGGCGTAGAAAAGAGGATGAATCAAAAGCGATACTTATGTCCCTTGCCCTGCACAGTAGAGTCGATGGTCTTTACGCTCTTTCGTCTTCACATGAGGAGGGCTTCACACAACGGCTGCCGTGGTATACTAACCTTTTTTATACCCGTTTGACAAAACATAAATTGAATTCAGCTGAACACATTTTACTGTTTATCACAACAAAGTGCTAAGGAAGCACACAACACTAACAAGGTATGCGATAGAGTACGAGACCAAACGCAATTTCAGCACGTTTCAACACAGTGAACAAAACAAGCGTTTCCTAGCAACGACAACTGCACTAAACACTAATGAGACAAGAAATAAATACACTTACTATCTGCTTTTAACTACCGCTGAATTTATTATTTATTTAATTTCCACTATTAATTCTTCTGATAATGAGCTACTTAAAATTAACTTCTGCCAGAAAATATTAATATAATTGCTGTGCACATAATCTTGAACATTCAATATAAACATTAAGTTTACACAATTGAACTGCAAATATGATTGAAATACAAGTCACAAGGGTTTAAAGAATATTACTAAAGTCAGTGCAGGTGCTTGCAACAGCTACACCCTTCAAACACTACAGTGCTGCAGTGTGTGGGAGAGGAGAGAGAGAAACTCAATGAACGTCAACATCTAACAGATTAAAATGAATAAGATCCATCTGAACTTAATCTTATAATATATTACATTTATCTTTCGATAACTCTTTTGTGTCATTGAGTCACTGAAAGATATTTTGCAATGTAAATGACGCTTATCGACAAATGTCAAAATATATATAAAAAAATAGTCTGCCTGTCAACACATGTACGTTTGAGAATAATTAAATACTGTATGTTCACTGGTATTCATTTCTTAAACTTATTTTATTCTGTTTTATAGACCTATTATTTTTTTTAAGTAGGGGGAGTAGCATCTATTATTATTTGCACTTAATGTAAGTAAGAATTACAATGAAAACAGTATCTATCACATTTACACTATTGTATATTTTAATGCCTTGAATAATTTATGTACTTGATGTACTGTAATATTTGATGTACTTTGATGTGCTTAATTATATCTTTTAGTTTTTGTACTATTAGGAGTGAGATTTGTTTTTCCACATTACATTCATTTGAAATAAGAGTCGTTTACAGTAATTTGCATGGAAAAATTAGTTTGTCATGAAATAGAATTTGAATTCAACTGTCCTAAATAGACTGCATTTTCTTAATGCAAAACACAGTTTTAGATTTCTTTCTTTTGATTATGCCTGGCCTTGTAAGAGTGAAAAATGCAACTAATTGATGTTATAATACTGGATTACAGAGAATGGTTATTTTTTTTTATTTTTTATTTTATTTTATTTTTTACAACAAAGAACTGTGAAGTAAAATATAGAGAGTGCAAAGAGAGGTAGCCTGATGACATTCATATCTCACCTTGCTTTTGCCCTCTTCATACACCATTTTGAGGTTTTTGAGGGGCAAGGCTGGTTTCTCCACAGGGGAACATGGATCAGATGTAGTCGTACTTTCTGCCTCCTCTTTTACACTCTTCTTTTGTTTACTCTCCATGTCTGCCTTTATTTTTGCAGGTTTTTCATGGGAGGTTGACTCTTGAGTCAGGCTGGGCTGTCGCATGAGCTTGCTGGAGGAAGCACGTGGTTCTGGAGGATTGGTGGGTTTGCAGGAAGCAGACCGAGCCGTCGGTCTCACAGGTGCCACACTCAGCTGAGGAGCAGATTTCTCCTGATGTGTCTGTTCCCAGCGTTTCTTCAGTACACTCAAGTTTCCTGATCGCAGGGACAAAGGCGCACTGTCAACAGACTGAGAAAGAGTGAAAATTATTGTCATATAGAGATCAATTACAACAATTACAAACATAGTTAAAATAAATAAATAAATAAAAACCCTGTGGTGAATTCCAACTACTATTACATGTTCTATAAGAAAATAAGTAAGACTTTTCACAATGTTAGGGTGTTCCTATGTGGTTGCTAGGGTATTGACAAAGTGTTACTTACAGGGTTATCAACTGCATACTCCTTTCCTGCACTACATACACTACATACAATACAGTATCATTCATATCTTATGTTATATTGTAAAATCAAACTAATCTAAATAAATAAATAGTTTAGTTAGTTAATTTAAATAAATATAAATATAAAATTATAACTTAACTTGAAATATAAAATGTTACTTTGACAACTACCTGAAATAAGTTTGTTAAAGCACTAAAATTACTGAATGTAAATATTTTAGGATATTTTGTTTGGAACAGAAGTGTCAATGTAATTCAGCTCCACAGCAACAGGCAAATGTTTGAACATGACGAGACATGGGACAATACCTCCACACGAGGCTACTACAACAATCCAGGAAAACTCAGAGCAGCTGTTTAAAACATCTCATAAACACAATCAAGGTTTAATCACTACTAGAACCCTTACCAAATAACACCCAATAATGACACGCTGCCCCAAAACACTATCATTTCATCAAACCACCAAACATGTTACATGGTTTATTTCAAGAATCCATGAATCTTTTTGATAGTTGTTGTTTTTACTTTTGTTTATTTCAAAGTGTATTATATCACTGACATCATGTCGAGCAGAATACCAATACTGATGTGTTTAAAAGAGTTACAACTGTCCAACAGACAATTCAAACCTAGGATGGCTGTTTTCTTTTGCATAATATCTCACAACTCCAAGTCAATACAGGCTCAATATATAGAGGACTGCATACATGCAACAGTCATTTGTGAAACCATGCTGAAACAAGATGCCAGAAAGAGAAGTTGTAGGAGATGAGAGGAAAGACCTGGATGAACAGGGCGCTCTTTATGTCTTTTCTCAGTTCTGTTTTCTCCGAGCTCCTTGGGCGCTGGACATCAGTGATAAAGCTCTAACAGATGTGCAGCAGGCAAGAAACTTGTAAGAACTAGTCCAACCCAACTGAACAGCCCACATGAAGGAAGGAAAGAGAGAAGTGAAAGGAAAGGTGGGGGAGGGGGAGCTTGTGAGATGGAGGGGTGGGAGATGATTAAAAGGCGCCTGCAATGAAACCTGCATACAGGAAATTATGCATGTGATGAAATTTAACTCTTTCTTGTCTATTTCACGAGGATACATGAGGTTGTAAAATTCAAGAAGACAAAAAAAAAATTAAAAAAAAATAAACACATAGGAAAGAGAGAGAGAGAGAGAGAGAGAGAGAGAGAGAGAGAGAGAGAGAGAGAGAGAGAGAGAGAGAGAGAGAGAGAGAGAAACAGGAAAGCATTTCAATCAGGACATAAAGACTGCTTTTAAACTGATGTGTTTTGATGACTTACTACTGGGGGCTAACAGTAAACCACCTATCATTACATTGACTAACCTTCTGAAGGAACTGAAACAGATAACGTCTCGCACTGATTCTGATGTTTTAACAGGCAAAGAATTAGACCAAAAATGAAAAATCTGATATAATTTACTCAACCCTCATGTCATGTCTTGTAGAACACAAACATAGAAATCTTAATGAATTTATTCTCTTTTTTTAAAATAAAAAAATACAACCTAGAGACTGTATGAGGTAAAGAAGAGTGCAGTTTTTCAAATATTTTCCATCACATTAAATTATAGTAAAACCAGTAAAACTTACAGATTTTTTCTTCTCTGCACTTGCCTCCTCAGCAGCTTTCTGATATCTGAAAAAAAGAAGAAAAGTAAAAAGAAGAAGACGAAAAAAGAAAAGTATGAGTAAATGTGAAGTATCATAATCACAATCAAGCTAAACAGTTTTGATCGACATTAGAATACATTTTTCTCTTTTGGTTTAATATGTAAAACTATAAGTATTTTCTCTGAAAAGTATAAACATTATCGCTCAATCAAAACAATGTTATTTTGTAGTATCCTGACCCGTCCGACACAGCTTGAGTTTTGTGTGGGACTATATTTGTCTGATCAATATCAGATGTGGGAAACCTGGAAACTTCTTTGAAAAACACTTTGATAACACTTAAGGTAAAAATATACACACACACTTGAGTAAAAGAAGAGGGGCCTAAGTGGTGGAAGGCCATTAGAGCATTCTCAGGGGACATTGATATCAATACAAGTTAATTTAAAAACCAATACATTTAATGGAACAGGCTATTAAGATTTCTTAGTTGTTCAAAGCGTATGGCCCTGAGCTGAAAACAAAGAAAGAAAAAAATAATGAATGTCCGTACAAATGTATATAGGAAATTGCTGCCCCCTACTGGCACTAGCAACAAGCATTTTCATTTTACCTTTCTTTCAGCTTTCACTCGAAGGCCGTTAGAATATGTCAGCAAACCAGTGTTGTAGATGAACTGTTTTTACTATAACTGAATTTATATATCTACTGTATCTATCTACTCTATCTATCTATCTATCTATCTATCTATATATATATATATATATATATATGTATATATATATATATATATATATATATATATATATATATATATATATATATATATATATATATATTACAGCTGTATTCTCTACTGATGGTTCTCCCCCCTCTAAACTGTATGGTTAAAACATTTCACCACTTGAAGCTTTTCAGGACAGTTTACTTTGTGGCCACCTGGTGGACAAAATGATGAAAAGCATCTACAAAACTAATGCTGCTGGTTTTACATCTGGTTCTGCAGCTGACGCTCAATGAGCTTTCTTTTCTTTTAAAAAAATAATAACAATTGTTGAAGTGATTAAGTCAGTTTAGTGCATTAACTAGTGCATTAAATCACAAATTTAAAAATAAAATATGCAGTCTATTTTAACCACGCCCCCAGTCCTTTTGCTGTTATTTTATACACAATGTATATAGGCTTCATATTAAAATGTGAAAATCATACTTGGGCTCACTCCCATGAACCATTTTTGACAACAATTCATTTCATTCCTTAAAATATATATATTTTTTAATATATAATACCGTTTCAGTGGTTGTGTTAATATTTTAATGTTATGACCATTTTTAAACTGGTAGGACCATTTCCATTATATTGCTAATGAATAACATTCCTATTAGCAACCCAGGTTGTCATTCTATTGTGTCTTTTGTGTCTCTTTTTAATCAGCATCAGCCGGGTTCAACAAAAAGTCAAAAGGATTTTCCAGAAGCTTTTTGATTATTGCAGATAATAAGCTGTGTGACCATCAAAAATGCACGACCATCAAGATCTCTACAAGTAAAGACAACTTTTTTAAGTATTCCCCATAGCCATGTGATAACCACTGATGATATGAAGAGAAAAAGTGAATATCACTTACTTAGAAAAGCGCTCAGTGATGGCATTGTTCTTGCCACGGCCCCCAACCAATGAGAGCTCTTTGGCTGTGATCCGTAAAGACTGTGATGCCCACTGTTTCCTGCTAAATGGCCCCACATCCATCTCTGCCAAACAGAAAATCAAATACAGTATGAAACACAAAACAGATAATGGAACAGCAAACATGTAAAAGGTAACGTTTAGAAATTTGAAACTGTTGTTGTGTACAACAAACATTCTAATTAATAGAATACACAATACCTAACATTCTAATGTGTTTTAATAGTGTTTTAATATTTAAAATGTGTGACAACTTGGCTCATGACACTCTTGCTCTAAGAACACAGTTCAATGTTTTCATTAAAACCGAACTTCAATATGTAGCTGACCTACTTGAATGTAAAATTCCCCAGATGTGTCACCCCACATCATTATATAGTGCACCTTTTGAGGGAACAACCATTTATAGTCATGTCTGAAACCTTAGTAGACATCATCAGGTGCACTCATTCAAATAACAAGTGTACAGCCATTTTATTGTACATTTAATGACTAGAAAATACTCATTATGTACTGTGAGTGTCTTGTTGAATGATTTCCCACATTTCCCCCCTTAGTGTACTGTGGCTCTACGACAGAGGACAACTGAAGCCAAGCAAAGCTCAAAATTTTAAGCTGATAGTTGATTTTATCCCTCAATAAAGTAGACAAAAATAATATAACAGTACATCTCAATTGCATCTCAAAATGCATTCTATGTCCTCCTATCCATCCCCCAAATCCTGCTCTTTGCCATAGAAGAGCCCTGGCAGCGGAAGGATGCCTCTCTTCAGTGCTTCTCATGCGGCCATCTGGTGATCTCAAAGAGCATTTCCTAAGAGCAAATTTCCATGCTTTCCATTGTTTCAAATGTTGCATCGTAAGTGTGGCTCATGTGGCACTGGTCCTGTATGCTTCACTCTCCCCGCAGCGCCTCGATTCACCAATGTATTTCATACATGAGGATCAGTGCCCCTTACCTGCAGCAAACAGCTTGATCTCTTTCAGCCAGTGCACAGGCAATGGGCAAGGCCATGGCCAACTTGGTGGTGCTGGAGCGCCACCTTTGGTTGAACTTAACAGAGATCAAGGACACTGACAAGGTCACCTTGCTCAACTCCCTGTGTCCCCCACATGATTATTCAGCCCTGCCGTGGATGGTTTTGCTGAGCACTTCATGGTGGCAAAAAAGTCATAGCAGCCAGAGCATTCTAGCTCGGCAGCTGGTTCAAGTCACTAGATAAGCTCCATCTTCCCAACAGCCCATGAAGTCTGAGCCTGGCCTCAAACAAGCACCCTCAGATGGCTAAATAATATCCATTTCCTAAGCGCTAGGGACCCCGCCCCAGAGTGACCCTGAACTGCAGACGCCATCCTGATCTCTACAGAGGAAGAGGAGAGGGTCAGGTCCCAGCGAGACCAGACTGCCTCAAAGAAATCTCGCCTCACTCTCTATTCCCCTGCTTAGCTCAGGGTGATAGAAGCATTATTCAAGCTGTTCCTGCCTTCCTGTTCAGTACGCTCCCCAGCAAATTACTGCTGTGATAGTGGACCCACATACTCAAAAGAACACTTCTTCTCTTTTCATTACTGCAAAATGTCAAGTCTGTTTGCAAAAGGGGCCATAGAGGTGGTTCCCCTAGCAAATAGTGAGTCAGGCATCCATGGCTGTAGAGCCTTCATGTTTGGCCCCTTGTCGGGAGTCTTTACAACTCTCTGCAAGGGTGACTAATACTATTTTGGAGGCTAGAGCCCCTCCTACGAGATGCTTCTATACCATCAAGTGGTTTGTTTTTTCTAACTAGTATGCCACATGGAACGAGGATGCATCCTCTTTCTGCAGCCATATCACCCTGCAGCCCAAGACTGGTTGCCCACTGAAACTAAGCAGAGTTGAGCTTGGTCAGTACCTGGATAGGGGACCTCCTGGGAAAACTAGGTTGCTGCAGTTAGTGAGGCCAGCAGGGGGAGCTCACACTGTGGTCTGTGTGGGTCCTAACGCCTCAGTATATACTATACTGACAAAAAGCACTGTCTTTCAGATGAGACATCAAACCGAGGTCCTGACTCTCTGAGGTCATTAAAAATCCCAGGATGTCCTTCGAAAAAGAGTAGAGGTGTAACCCTGGCATCCTGACCAGATTCGCCCATTGCTCTCTAACCATCATGGCCTCCTAACCATCCTGATACACTGATTGGATTCATCACTCTGTCTCCTCTCCACCAATAAGCTGGAGTGTGGTGGGCATTCTGGCACAATATGGCTGCCGTCGCATCATCCAGGTGGATGCTGCACACTGGTGGGGGTTGAGGAGATTCCCCTCCTTCTATGTAAAGTGCTTTGAGTGCCCAGAAAAGCACTATATAAATGTAAGGAATTATTATTATTATTATTATTATTATTATTATTATTATGTCATCCATGCTAACCTTTCTGCAAGAGTTGCTGTATAAGAAAGAGTATGTGGCAGCCATCATAGCTAATCACGCTCTCGTGCCTGGCCAGTCAGTCTGAAAAAATGACCTTGTTAAGTTCTTGAGGGGAGCTTGGAGACTGAATTCACCTCGTCCTAATTCTGTGCCAACATGGGACTTATCCACAGTCCTTTGGGCCTACAAGGGCCTCTTTTTGAGCTGCTCTAGTACCCCTTTTCCACCAGCATGAACCGGGTGCTAGGTCAGAGCCATTGCTATTGCTGGTTCAGAGTTGGTTCGACTGGCGAGCCTTCTAAGAATCAGTTTGCCTTTCCACTGGCTAGAGAGCCACCACAAAGCCAGGTCTTACGTCATCTGAATACCGTCTCATTTCCCCTAGCAACAGTAGTGCGGCAGCGCCAAACACAACGGGCTTGTTCAGGATGCATCGGTGCCGGGTTAAATGATCGGCACGCGATACCGAAGAGCCGCAGGAACAATCCAAAAGTATAAAGAGCTGTCTGCGTTCCAATCACTGGTGCACCGGTGCCACGCACTGACCGGTCTGGCTGCCGCCACCCTGAACAAGCCTAAACACCATCAACAATGGTGAACATTGCATTGCTATTGATGTTCAAGGGTTTAAGAACCTACATTGGCATCCAAACATAGCGAATCCAACCTGTTCATGTTTAGCTGTTATTTCAAATATGGCAGTTAAAAGTATTTTGTTGGTCCCCAGCCCCTGACACAAGCAGTTCTTACTTCTAGCCCAGCAATGTTTTGGTGCTACTTACAAACCACTTTTCCTGGTTCGGAGCTGTTGCTTTGGGTGTCGAAATACAAAGAACCGATTTGAAACTAGGCTCTAGCACCCAAACTGCGTTGGTGGAAAAGGGGTATAGGTGGCTGAATTATGGCCCCTATTGCTCAAGACTGCCCTACTTCTGGCTATCTGGTCGATCATGCAAGTTGGCAATTTACAAGCACTGTCAGTCAATGCTTCATACCATGAGTTTGGGCCTAACGACTGTAAAGTCTCCACTCTGTCCAGAAGTCCTCACCCTTCTAGCGCTTACTAACCAAAAGAATGAGCAGGTTCCTAATTTACTTTTTCCCGGTTCGGCTCTTAGACTATACATAGAGTGCTATAGCCACTTCTGGCAATCAGAGCAGCTCTAGTATGCTTCAGAGGCCACTCTAAAGGTCTGCTTGTTATGAAGCAGAGACTATCCTGTTGAATAGTTGACACTGCAGCCCTGGCTTACACCTTGGTGAGCTTACATTATCCTATTGGAGTGAGGGCCCACTCCACCAAAAGAATGGCCTTCTCCTGGGCATGGTCCAGTGGAGTTTCATTTGTGCAGCTGCCAGGATGGCTTCTCTACACTTGCTTATAGCATGACACTACTGAATGCGTTCCCCATAAGCTGAAATAACCTTGGTTCCCAGAGATTGGTGCCTAAGTTGATGACGGTCGCTATCCTTTGAAAAATTCTGACGAAATGCAGCTACACGGGCGTGAACAAATCAGGCTTCAGTATCAGGGTAAACAGGAGTTTCCCCATAAGCATATCAATGCAATGCTCTTCCCTTACCTCAGGGAACTGAAGTTACATCAGTAAGAAAAGTCTTTAGTACTGCTTTTTAACATGTTAGCACCACCAAATGCTCTGATATGTGTAGTCTATAAGTGTGTTTGACTTCACGTGTTGCTGCACAAACCAATTATCTTCTGACTTAAAACAGTGCAATGCAGTGAGATGAGATGGCGCCAACACCCCATCACTGTGACATATGCCATCAAAGTACAGTAAGAGCAATTTGAGAGCTGTCAGATGGCACATTCTGTTATTATTGTACATACTGGTGATATATAAAGCAATAAAGTGCTGAATGAAAAGTGTTTCTGTTGCTACATTAAAACATCTGAAGTGTCTGAAGCTGTAGATGTTTAAATTTCAGTTTTATTCCTGAATTTTAAACAGAACCGAGGTTGCAAACAGAACACTTAGAACAGCAACTTTTGTCTTTATATGTTGAGAAAGCCTTGTTTAAAAGTTCTGAACAGAAATTTAAAAAGCCTTTACATCTGAAGGTTAATAGGAATTAAGTACAAAGGGGTTTGTTGACCAATGTAGAAGAACACCCAGGATGCATTAACTGTTTTTCAAATTCAAATTTATTTGAATTACAATTCAGTAAATTACTCTTCCTAACATTCCAGTTCAACTTTCAGTAGAGTGTGGCCAATTCATTTAAAATTCAAGTATTTTATTCAGATTTTTTTTTTTTTTTTTTTTTTTTTTTTTTTTTGCACAACCCTGATAATACCAATTGATCCATTATATTATATGGAGTATATTATGACATCATGCTGCTTCTTCAGATGCACATTTCCATTTTTGATCAATTTGATAAAAAAAAAAAAATAAAAAAAAAAAATAAATAAATAAATCAAAATAAAAAAAAAATAAATAAAAAATAAAAAAAAAGCAAAATAATAAAAGATTTTAAGTTTTTATGTTTAAATAACTGACCACATAATATAATTTCTGTTTTTTTAGATAAAGTATACATTTGTAAAGATGTATTACAAATTTATGCATTACATTTATGTATTACTGTATTACAAAGTTCTTTAACCCTAGTCCTGAAGGACCAGTGTCCTATAGACTTTAGTACAAATCACAATTTACCGATCCTCACTGTTTCATAAATTTTAGCTGCTACTTGCACACATAGCACAAGCTATAGTCATCTTTGGGTGGATTACATAATCATAGCCAGACCAACAAGGACATTGGTTATTAACAGTGAGAAACAGAGGACTTTGACCTGAGAGGTAAGACCTTCGGACTGAACATTTGAGTATACCTTACGCTACATATCAACTCAGATTTAAAACACACATACATCATATAGTAAAACTATAAAAACCATTTGTTGATTGATATAGTTTCACGATAATAAAAATAAGAAAATAGGCTTAATGCATATAAAGAGATCAATATGTGCATGCAAAAATTGTTGTTGTTGTTATTATTATTTTACTAACTATTAAGTGATTCATCCAAATTTACCTTTCATTGTTTTGTCCTGCTGTTAATATACACAGTGTCCTAATATTCTGTAGTCTGCACTTTTTCTGTGTGATTTTTTGTCTGACTTTTTCTGGCTTCAAAGCAGTGAAAATACTTTCCAGTCTCACTCACTTACTTGCTCAGTCTAAAGCAGTGGCCAAGAAAAACATCAAATGAAAGTCTACAATTTGGCAAATAATGAACAGTGAATAAAAAATATCCTCACAAAATAATAATAAGAGAAGGTTTATTGATTTAGTAAAAAGATGGAATGATTATTAAATAATTCGATTGAGAATGATAAACAGATTCATCACAACTTTTAAAAGGAAATGATGGGTTACTTTTTGCCTAAAATATAAATACATTCCATATTTTGCATATCAGATGACAAGTTTCCTTTAGTGCTGCAAATAATGACCTTTGATTGTACACTTTGATAAACTTCCTCAGCAATGATTGACATAACCCCAGCAAAGACCTAAAAACTGAATCATCACAAACACAACCTAAACTGAAAATTAAAAAAATTAAAGATGAACTATTGTAGTTACATTTGCACTACCCGCATGCAATTACAGATGTAATTACATTGTAAACTTACTCTGACAATTGTCATTTTATCTGAAAATTGTGCCATTGTGTCACCTATGCTCATTTTGCTTTAAAACCATAAGACTTTAGTGCATCTTCAATAAAGAAATGAAGATATTTTCAATGAAACCTGACATATTTCTGTCTCTCCATTAAAAGATCTTCCAAAAACTTCAAACATCGAAAATTAAAATAAGTCATAGTAAAAATAATCATCTCTTTAATCTTTTCTGAAGAAGCACAGTCACTTTATGTTTACATATTTTAATTAAGTACAGTTAAGCTTCCATTTTTATCATATTTAATGTATGTATATGTATGTATATTGATCAGTGTTTATAAATGAATAAAAGCCTAAATTAAATCTGCTCAGCAATTTTTCTCTCTTTGGGAGACTTGGATTAAACCACTTGATTCAAATGGATTATATTTAGCTATATGTCTTTTTATGTACACATTTTGTCTTCGTGGACATTCAATGTATGAACAAAAAAGATGAGAGAATATTTTAAAATAGAAATATTTATATATTATCTTAATCTTAATGGTCATACGCTTTTGGAATAGTATTACGGTAAGTAAATGTTGACAGGTTTTTCATAATTGGGTGAATTATAAGATTATTAAACAATCGGATTATTAAAGTTTATATGGGAATATTAACTTGAATATTCTATGCACAAAAACAATCTAGCCAACACAAATTGAAATTCTAAACCATATGTTTATGACATTTGGTTTACAAACCAATAATAATTCAAGTAAAAGAAAAAAAAATGATGTAGATGATAAAACAAAAACAAGTGTTTTAGCACTTGGCAAGTGAAAGAATGTGAAATAACCTTTATAAGATTGATATGACATCATATTTTGTGCAAATAAAATAAAAATAAAATAAAAACTTTATTCTTGAAACAATTATTTGCATGTTTGTCTGTCCAGTTTTGTGACATTCAACAACACTAAGATATGACATGTCACAAAGACTTCCTTCTTCCTAGAAAGGTCTGGTGGTCAAACTGGATCTTCAGCCAACATGGTGAGCACCAGCAGACAAAACAGCTTTTTAACTCCCTTTTCAAACACTACTGTACATTTTACGTTTACGGCTGACAAATGCTGTGTTTACACCAAACGTATAATCTCATGAATTTGTTAATTTAACAGCTGCCTCTTTTGTCAATGAAAAACACATTTTAGAAGATCATCTACATTCATCACAGGTAAATGAATACAGACCTACCTCTATAATTCAAATGCAGTTCTTCCTGTCTTCAAAGGTTTTGGACATCAATGTTTTTTCTTAATCTAGCCAACAAGTTTCGATTATGAATAATCACTACAGACTTTCAGTGTGTCACCTGATTCTAGAGAAAGCTATGTGATATCTGACACTCCTTGTGCTTGTGCAGGAGTTTGTCCCATGTGACTTTACAAGGGGTGGAGTCTGGAGAAAGGTCCACCAGCAATGGTGGAGCTATTATCATGTGACATTACACACCAGTGCACCCAGGCATTGTATGTCACCTGGCAGGTGTGTTTCGAATGGGTGTGTGTGTGCACTTGTGCTATTCCTGGAGTATCTACTTTCTTTGCAAATGAGGTAACTGAACAAGTCAAGTCAAACAGTAACATAGGAGATGACTGAGACTTCCTATATGTAAAGTATAAACTTTCTAACTGAGGGTTGAAATGCACTGTGACATTTTGCCTTTTGTTGATTTCAAATCAATATATTAAGCTTACCAAGAAAAAAAGACCAATATACAAATTCATCTTTCAGTACACTAATCCATTGATTTTTCCCTTCCTTTTCTCATAAAAGCAGAACCTCAAAGACTTTTACTTAAAGTATGTCAAAAACATCTCCCCATAATATATGGTGTTTGATAAGACAAGCATCACAATTAATATTACTCCTTTGCTGCAGGTTTTGTTTCAAATCCCTAATTCGAATCATTAAACTACTGTAGAACTTGTACCATTTGTGTTATGGACATGAATAACATCTTAATACATTGACTGTTTTGTTTTTCACCCGCAGGCAATAATACAGGCAAAACATTATATTTATATTTAAGAAAGGATTCAAGCCATATGCACTGCTCAAAATGTCATGGGCTACACACACACACGGCAGCTAAATATGACTGTCACTACTCTACTGGGTGCTTAATTCTGTTCCGTTCTGAGACACTAGAAAATTACACAGAGGTACATGACTTAACTCAGTGGTATTCACTTCCAGTCCTGGGGTAACAATGCTGTGCACATTTTGTATGTCTCTCATCTGACACCCTCGGTTCAGTTCATGGATCTCCCTCATAATAAGCTGATGATCTGAATCAGGTGTGTTACATAAGAAAGACATAAAAACAGAACCTCAGTACTGTGCATGTGTCTCAGGCCATCTGTCAAGGATGGATGCTGATGAACATGTAATTCCCTGCTGGTTAAGATTTGAGGAACAATCAATAACAATATTCGATCCTACTCTATATTAGGTGTCTTTAAATACTATGTTCTTAATAACTTGGAATAATGAATTATTAGATACAATATAGCTGTTGTGTCTATGTTGAATTGCTAAACACTTCATTCTGCTATTAAAGGGGTCATATGATGCGATTTCAAATTTTCCTTTCTCTTTGGAGTGTTACAAGCTCTTGGTGAATAAAGAAAATCTGTAAAGTTGCAAAGACTAAAGTCTCAAATCCAAAGAGATATTCTTTTATAAAAGTTGAGACTCGTCCATGCCCCCCTGAAACGGCTCATTCAAACACACCCCCACATCTCTACGTCAGTATGTGGGAAGATTTGCATAATGCCGCCCAGATGTTCATGCAAAGAAAGAAGGCGTACTTTTTATTCTCATGGTAGTGTTGATGTTGCCGCCGCCGCCATGTCGTAAGGTACAAAGTAGGCTCCTTCGTAGAATCTGCCTCAAGCCGCCCGCCTCTACTCACTCAAGCCGGCCGCGGTTCACTCTAGACCACAGCTCACTCTAGGCCTCCGGCCTCTGCTCACTCAAGGTTGCGGTGTGTGACGCAGTTTCGTTGAGAAAGCGAAACTGCTTTGTTTTTGCCTTCCAAAAGAAGACACAACTAGAAATCATGTTTATATCACGTTTATAATGTGTTTTATGTTTTTGTCTCGTCGCTCCGGCCGGACAAGGCTCCACAATATGATAAGAGGTGTAACATTTCCATCACACGCTTGAGGTATTCGGCCAATCACAACGCACTGGATAGCTGGCCAATCACAGCACACCTCGCTTTTCAGAGCGATGAGCTTTGTAAAAATCAAAGTGTTTCAGAAGGCGGGGCAATAGAGGAGAAACAATAATGTACAGTATGTGGAAAATAATGTGTTTTTTTAACCTTAAACCACATAAACATATTTCATTACACAATATACACAAAATAATGTTCTTTTAAGCAGCATCATATGACCCCTTTAAAGTGGGATGTGTGTAAATTTAGGGACAGGTCTGTGGTCTGGTTAGGTTTAAAGGATAGAGGTAGAATCAACAGTGTATTTATAGATGTATCTGTCACACCTTGCACCAGTTGGACTCTGTTTTCACTGTGGTGTTCATTGTCATGGTTATTGATTTGATTTCATCATTATGTTCAACTGTGTCTTGTTAATTATCCTCATTTGGTCTGAGTATTTAAGTTCAGGTCTGTAAAGTTTTGGTCAGGTATTTTTAATGTTTGCGTCTATGTGTGTCACTAACCTTCCTCTATGTTGGATTTATCGTTGTGTGGATTAATTAAAGACTGTTAAACCTTCTTCATCATCTTCTTGCGTGTTCATTGACAACAGTAAACTGTGACAGAATACCTGACCGCTACAAAGAAAACATGGATATTGCAGATGAGTACACCAGTCACACTCCTGACCCAGAGCCCAGCCAAGGATCACACCACTGCACGGAGTATAAGCCTGGAGCCAGAGCCTCATTTGTTGTCTGACCAGGTATGAGAGTCGGCAACAATGCACGCAATGGTGGATGAGACAGAGGAGCGTGAGGGTGCCGAGGAAAGAGGACTTGGGAGATTTAACAGAAGTTTATTCTTAGGTATTTCTTCCGTCATCATCAGAACTCCCTGTCTGACCTGAAATGAGCATGGAGGTCTGTTTTTAACTAACTACTATCTGTCTGCCCTGAACTGTCTGTCTGTCCTGTCTTGACCATGGAGATCATTCGCCTGTCCGTGGCACTCCCTGTCATGAGTGTTGCCATTTGGTGTGTGTGGGAAGCATACACCATCCCTGAAACCCTTGGCTGTCATGAACTCCCACCCAGCCTCCCTCTCCCACCTCCTCTCTTTTGTTCTTTGCCATCCTCTGTCCTACTGTTGCTGCATCCTGCCAGCCCCTCAGCTCATCCTCAGCCTTTCATCTGTGGATCAGAGTCGTTGCGGGCCTGTCAGTTTCCTGCTCCATCGAGGTCGGAGTATCCCCAGTCTCTGCCTCTGCCCATCGACACATCGGCTCCATCATGGCTTCTAGCTCCCTTATCGCCAACATGGCCCATCAGTCCACCAGCTATGAAGGGCTCCCTCGTCCCTCCACCTCGGTCAGTAATCGACCATCTGCTGCCTTGGGACTCCACTCCTCTGGCTTCGCCTCATCCCTCCGTACCTCTGACTCCACCAGGCTCCTTCTTGCCTCCAGCTCCACCTTGATGGACCACTGCAGCCTTCCGGATCCCCACCTGTGCCTCCGTTGCTGGAGCCATCAGTTCCGCCTTGGCCATCCAGATCCTCAACTTCACCCAGTCTCAGTGGCTCTCCGTCTCTACCTTGGGCTCCTCTCCCACCTGCTCCACTGCTGTCATTTGGCCCCCTGGAGTCATCAACCATACCTCCATCATGGCTCCTCCCTCCATCAGCTCCACCGTGGGCCATCTCCATGGCTGGGCTCTGGAGCATCTCCAATCTCCTCCTGCTCTGGTCTCCTCCCTGGCTCCTCCCTACATCACCACCCTGGAGTCTAGTCGTCCTTCTTCTGGTCATCCGGCCACCTCCAGAACCTCCTCCTGCCTGTCTGTGCCAGCCCTTCACCATTCCTTTTCGCCATCCCACCGCCGTCTCTGGACCCTTCTCTGTGGTGTAAGGTTGTGCCTTCCAAAGGGTAAAAAAAAAATAAGAATCCTGACCTCCGCAAATAGATCTTTTGTGTTATGAGAGAACTGGTGAACTAAACTAATGTTACAATATTCCATGCATCTCTACTGTAAATGAATCCAGGGGGATATGATGTGCTTATCTGGGCAGTTAATGATAACATTTAATAACAGTTAATGATAACATGATCCCCATTTTCAGGGGCTCAAATGTAATTGGACAAATAAGTATATTCATAAATAAAATGTTCATTTTTTTATATTTTGTTGAGAATCCTTTGGAGGCAATGACTGCCTTAAGTCTGGAACTCATGGACATCATCAGAGACTGGGTTTCCTCCTTTGTGATGCTTTGCCAGGCCTTTACTGCAGCTGACTTCAGTTATTGTTTGTTTGTGGGTCTTTCTGCCTTTAGTTTAATCTTCAGCAAGTGAAATGCCTGCTCATTAGGGTTGAAATCAGAAGATTGACTTGGCCATTGCAGAATACCCTGCTGAAAAATTCAGCATTGCTGGTCGCCAGCATAAGTGGGATGCTGGTTGCTGGTTTGCTGGTCCCCAGCATGGGATGCTGGTTGCTCGTTTGCTGGATCCCAGCACGTTAATCAAGTATGCTGGTGGACCAGCATATATTTCATGGTCCTGACTGCACTAAAAAACCTTTTACTATGTGAACTTTTTGAAATCAGTGACTGGCAGCAGGATTTGAACACACATAACTTCCCAGATAAGTATGAAAGTCTTTAAAAACAACAACTTCTGCAGCAAAAGAAATTAAAAAGTTATCATATAATTTGATAAATCATATTGTTAAATAAATCAATTGTTTTTACTATACATTTAATGTGTTAAATAGAGAAATAAGCAAGCAAAAACTATGTTTGTCCCCAAAACACTATTTGCATACAAACAGCTGGCCTACTGACAGTAAACCCTACAAAGCCCATGCTGGTGAACCAGCATCATCAGCTCCATTTTGCTTGAGAACAGCATGGATATGCTGGTCTACCAGCTCTATACCGGCCTATACCAGTCTGGACCAGCACTATACCAGTCTAAACAAGCACTATACCAGAACTAACCAGCATAAACCATCACTATACCAGCATAAATCAGCACTATACCAGCAAAAAACAGCTGGTATAGATACCAGCACTAACCAGCATGGACCTGCTTGGAATCCATGCTGGTTTATTCTGGATTTTTAAGCAGGGTATTCCACTTTTTACCTTCAAAAACTCCTGGGTTGCTTTTGCTGTATGTTTTGGGTCACCGTCCATTAGTACTATGAAGCGCCGCCCAATCAACTTTGCTCCATTCGACTGAATCTGGGCAGAAAGTATATCCCAATACACTTCAGAATTCATCCGGCTGCTTCTGTCTTCTGTCACATCATCAATAAACACCAGTAACCCAGTGCCACTGGAAGCCATGCATGCTCATGCCATCACACTGCTCCATGTTTCAAAGATGATGTTGTATGATTTGGATCGTAAGCTGTTCTAAGCCTTCTACATACTTTTTTCTTCCTGTCATTCTGGTACAGGTTGATAATAATTTTATCCGTCCAAAGAAAGACATGTGACTGTGAAACAGATTATATATGTACTTGGCTGACGCCAATGATATCACGCAGTTAACACGGTTCTAATTCTGTTTTAATGTATGTCTAGAAAGACCGCAGATGAGGCATTAAGTGCATGGCACTGTGACCAACTTAACATTTCACAGAGTTTAATGTAGCAATGTGGTCGCTCAGTTTTTCTAGATTTGTTTTAACTGTGTAATACAGGGGTGTCAAACTCAATTTCTGGAGGGACGGAGCCCTTCAGAGTTTTGTTCCAACCCTGCTTCAACACACATACCATGTAGCTTTCAAATAAGCCTGAAAGACTTGATTATCAGGTGTGTTTAACTAGGGTTGAATCTAAACTATGCAGGGCTCCAGCCCTCCAGGAATTGAGTTTAACACCCCTGGTGAAATACATTTAATCAAAATAAAAAAACAAAAACAAAAATATAAAAAATTGATTGCAAATACAAATTCAAAAATTAGATGAGTAAAGAAAACGCGGTACTTATTAAAATAATCACCCCTTTAAAATACATGAACACAGGAAACCGCTGTTAACAGGTTAATGTAACATTTCCCATTCCATGACCAGTAAACTAATGGTGACTTACTGTTTGTATTGAACATGGTTCTTCTCAGAGTAGCAGCGGGTGCCGTGTCTTCTTCTTGTTTGAAAAAAAAAAAAGACTTGCATTTATATAAGTGTAAATAGTAGTAATATGTTTTAGTTTACAATGTTTTAGTTTACAATGTTTGTGTGTCAGATAAGAGAGACACCAAAAGCATGCAGTGTTCTCCAGGACCAGGATTGGGAACCACTGGTATAACCCAAGGCTATCTGTGGTAAAACTGACAAGAACACAAACCAATGCCAGAGAACATTTAAAAATCTTTGTTTAATCATGCAAGCTAGCTACATCTGAGTTTTATTTCAGGCATTTTTGTGAAAATTGCAATGTTGCAAAATAAACAACAACAAAGGACAAAGTTAAACAGGAGATATACCAAATAACAATGAAGAATAACAGAAATAGCTCCTGGATTCATTGTGCTCTGGCTTGGTCTTTTGTATCCCTGACATTATAAAGGTTACACAGCAAAAAATAAAAACAAATAAATTAATTAATTAATTAAAATATGATAAAAGCACATGCAAAATTATTTTAACATATTACGTAAAGAATAAGAACCTATGGCTTTATTACCTTTATTACCTATTTAAATAATCCATCAAACAATAGACCAAAGAAAAAAATTCCATTCCATTTGTTTGTTTGCAGCTCAATAGGGCCACACCTATCACAGAGCAAACTTTTAAATAATGAATTTTATTTATACCCTGCCCATTGGAAACTTTATTTCACAGTAACTGAATATTACCTAAAACCTGTTTTTTAGTCAGGAAAATAGAATAAAGCAAGATATTTATTTTTTATTTTTTTTTACTGAAAACATGCTACCATCTCAACAGCAGTGTGACTGGACCAGAGACGTTGCAGGCCTGTCAGTCTCCTGCTCTATCGAGGTCGGAGGATCCCTGGTCTCCGCCTCGGCCCATCAAGCCAGCGGCTCCACCATGGTTCCTATGGTATTAATCCAATAAATAGTATACAGTCTACAATGAAAACATAAGTATGTCATGTGAACCTGGCCTAAATGAGTGATTTTATAGTTTTTAAACAACTAATAAGAAGATATGTATTGTGGCCAAAAAAAATTCATAATATCAATATATTGCAATATCTACAGAAACCTTGGGGAATCAGTCAAATTAATTTTTACTTTATTTAGTTTTTCTTTTTACCCAATGAACATAAGGATACTGATAAACACAGAGCACATGCATTTTCACTTCTTCTTCTTCTTCTTCTTCTTCAGGTCACAGCTGACCTGAGACTCTGGCTTTCTCTGTCTACTTTGAAGCTCCCTATACATAACAAGAAAGAAAATACTGTCAAGTTCAACAGTATGATGAATAAATATTAACATTAAAATGGATACTTTAACCTGTTAACTTGTGTACCCGTATTTTAATCTCTTTAACCTTTAATTGCGCCAGCGCCAACGATGTCACGCAGTTAATGCGCATCTACTTCAGTTTTAATGTGTGTCTAGAAAGACCGGAGATGAGGCATTATGTGCATGGCACTGTGACCAACTTTTCAGCCGTCGTTTCACAGTTTAATGTAGCAATGTGGTCGCTCAGTTTTTTCTAGATTTGTTTTAATTGTGTAATATAGGGCTGTTAAACTCAATTCCTGGAGGGACGGAGCCCTTCAGAGTTTTGTTCCAACCCTGCTTCAACACACATACCATGTAGCTTTCAAACAAGCCTGAAAGACTTGATTATCAGTTGTGTTTAATTAGGGTTTAATTAGGGTTGAATCTAAACTATGCAGGGCTCCGGCTCCAGGAATTGAGTTTAACACCCCTGGTGTAATAGATGTGATCAGAAGAAATCAAGTGCTACACACATGTATTGGCCATGACTTGATTGCAAATACAAATACAAAAATTAGACAAGTAAAGAAAATGCGGTACTTGTTAAAAGAATCACCCCTTTATTTAAATATATGAACACAGGAAACTGCTGTTAACAGGTTAATGTAACATTTCCCATTCCATGACCAGTAAACTATTCGTGACTTACTGTTTGTATTGAACATGGTTCTTCTCAGAGTAGCAGTGCGTGCTGCGTCTTCTTCTTGTTTGACAGCGTTAAGGCGCAATACTGCCACCTGGGAGCTCAACCAGGTACTGGCACTGGAGTAGGCTATTTGCATGTCATGTTATCGTAAGTGTCCTGTTCATTTTAAATATTACGGTTATCGTCAATATCGGTATATCGCGATACCCCTAGGTTGAGTACAAGCAAAACTTTGCTGACATTTACAAAGACCTTGCAAAATTAAAAACTTTCAGTAATCCACAGTAAAAAGACTTGCTTTTATATAAGTGTAAATAGTAGTAATATGTTTTAGATGTTTTAGCCTAATGTTCAAAGTAGCCTAAGTTGTGTCAGTATAACCCAGTGGTTCCCAATCCTGGTCCTGGAGAACCCCCAACACTGCACATTTTAGATGTATCTCTATTCAAACACACCTGATTCAACTCATCAGCTTATTAGTGAAGACTGCAAGACCTCAAATGTGTGTGTCAGATAAGAGAGACACCAAAAGCATGCAGTGTTCTCCAGGACCAGGATTGGGAACCACTGGTATAACCCAAGGCTATCTGTGGTAAAACTGACAAGATCACAAAGCAATACCAGAGAACATTTAAAAATCTTTGTTTAATCATGCAAGCTAGCTACATCTGAGTTTTATTTCAGGCATTCTTGTGAAAATTGCAATGTTGCAAAATAAACAACAACAAAGGACAAAGTTAAACAGGAGATACACCAAATAACAATGAAGAATAACAGAAATAGCTCCTGGATTCATTGTGCTCTGGCTTGGTCTTTGGTATTCCTGACATTATAAAGTTTACACAGCAAAAAAATAAATAAATACAAAAAATAAAATAAATAAATAAATAAATAAAAATAAAATTAAAGCATGATAAAAGCACATGCAAAATTGTTTTAACATATTATTTAAAGAATAAGAACCTATGGCTTTATTACCTTTATTACCTATTTAAATAATCCATCAAACAATAGGCCAAAGAAAAAAAAATCCATTCCATTTGTTTGTTTGCAGTTCAATAGGGCCACACCTATCACAGAGCAAACTTTAAAATAATGAATTTTATTTATACCCCGCCCATTGGAAACTTTATTTCGCAGTAACTGAATAATACCCAAAACCTGTTTTTTAGTCAGGAAAACAGAATAAAGCAAGACTGGGATGAAGGTTTTTTTTGTTTGTTTGTTTGTTTGTTTTTCTTACTGAAAACATGCTACCATCTCAACAGCAGTGTGACTGGACCATTAACTGCAATACCTTCCGTCACAAAATAATGAGGTTCCAAACCTACACACATAGATGCTTTGAGAAGCTGTGGAAAATAAATATATTACATTGAGTGTTCTATTTCATTTAACAGTTCACCCAAAAATAAATAAATAAATAAATACAAATAAATAAATAAAATAAAAGATTCTAAATTCTGTAATCAAGTACTCACCTTCATGTGTTTCCAAACCCTTTAAGAAATCCATTCATCTTCAAAAAATTAAAACTAAGATATTTTAATGAAATCTGACAGATTTATGTTTTTCTGCTTAAAGTCAAGTCTGCATTTCATTAAGTTAATAGCAGATGAAATGCATCGCAAAAGTAATCCATATCAATTGAGTGATTCTACTAAATCTTCTGAGGAGAAAAGATTGCTCTGTATGACTTAGTTTTAATTTAACTCAACTCACTTTATTTTTAAAGCACTTTCAAAAACCACAATGGGCACCAAAGTGTTGTACATGAAAGAGAAAAACAGAAACAAATACATACAATCCATATACTTACAAATTACAACACATTATTAAAAATATTTATAAAAATAAATACATTTTTAACATCCTCTGAAAAGACCCTATAGTAGGAGATGTTTTTAAGGATGGGGTAGCTCATTCCATAGTCTAGGGGCAGCCACAGAAAAAGCTCTATCTCCTCTACATTTCAAGCATGATCGAGGAATCATCAGGCACAGCTAATCCTTAGAGCGAAGAGATCTCAAAGGTTGATGTAGACAAATTAAATCGGAAACATACTCTGGTGCCAAGCCATGGAGAGATTTGAAAACATATAACAACACTTTATATTGAATTCTGTATCGAATCGGTAACCAATGTAGCGAAATCAGAACAGGAGTAATATAGTCTCTCTTTTTGGTACCAGTTAAAAGCCTAGTTACTAAGTTCAGAACCAGCAGCAGGTGAGAGAGAGAAGCCTGACTCACACCCAGATACAAAGCATTGCAATAATCCAGGCGAAAAGACACAAAGGCATGAACAACCTTCTCCAAATCACTGAAAGAGAGGATAGACTTCAACTTGGCTATATATCTAAGATAAAAAATAAAATAAAAACTTTTTTTTAACAACAGCATTTATTTGGCGATCGAATTTAAGTTCTGAGTCAAAAATAAAGCCAAGAGTTTTCACAGAGGAACTTTTTTTCCAGGGAGCAATAACAGATTGTCATTAGAATCCATACCACATCCTTTCTGACCAAAAACAATAAACTCTGATTTGTCCTCATTCAACTGGAGAAAGTTACTTGCCAACCAACACTTCACATCAGCCAAAAAGTTATACAAAGACACAAGAGAAGATTGCACCCCATATTTTAAAGGGAAATACATTTGAGAATCATCAGCATACAGATGGTAATTTATACCGTGCTTATCAAAAGCAAATAAAGGGAAAATAAATGGAATGGAAGCAAATAAAGGGAAAATAAAAGGGGTCACAAAATCGAGCCCTGAGGAACCCCACACGGCAACGGTACAACAGAAGAAGAGTAGTTTCCCAAACTGGCTGAAATGGTTCTACCCTTAAGATATGACAAACACCATTCCAAGGCCAGTCCTTGGATAACCACTTGGTCTTTGAGACGATCGATGAGGATATCATGATCAACCTTGTCGAAGGCTGCACTGAGATCCAACAGCAGAAGAACAAAAGGACTACCTGAATCAACATCTAATAAAATATAATTTGAAACCCTCAGTAAAGCAGACTCTGTACTGTGACCAACTCTCAAACCCGACTAAAATCTATCGACGATATTATTACTGACTAAAAAAATCATGCAATTGTCAATTGAAATTTGAAATAGGACAAAATTTTTCATATCTAACGCATCAAGATTTACTTTCTTAAGAAGGGGATGAATGATAGCATGTTTGAAACTATTTGGAACAATACCAGTAGACAAACAACTATTAACAACAGATAGCACACTTGTATCAATTGAGTCCATCACCTCCTTAAATAAAGTAGATGGAATAACATCACATAAAGAACCAGAAGGCTTCATGTGTGCAACAATGTCTTTAAGTTGCGACAGAGACACACGGCCAAAACTGGTCAATTTTTTTGGTTAATTTAGACTGGCTTGCTTGATGTGCATGAGAACCAGTCAGATGTTTTAATGTGTATTACGTAAGCTTGCTTGAATTTAGGTACATAAACAAGTAAATAATTTAAGATTTTAAGCATATCTTTTGGAAAATTATTTATTCTTGTGTAAAGTACAGTTAAATAGTAGCCTATTAGAAGTAATGAATCATTGTATGTACTTAGAAGTGAAATAAAAATGTATTTGAATTGTATTTCAAAACAGACTAGTATTTTTTACAAGTATAAACAAGAAAAACTGAACAACATATTGATGTTAAATATGCTCATTACTAAGGTATTGTTGACAAAATTTATAATACATCATAAGTTGTTACAATTTAATAAGGGATTTGAATATGTATTTATGTGTGAGTGAATTATTAAGCTGTATAAAATATATTAACATTTTAAAAATGTTTTCAAGATATCTTCCTTTAGAAAAGCAGGCTGGAGCACGTTCATTGACATTTGGTTTACAAGCAAGATACATATACTTTAAACCCACTAAAAGCTGGACGATATGTTCTTACAAGAAGTAAATATAAAATATTCAAGTAAGAGTAAAATATGTATGTTTACTGTAAATACATGTAATATGTCACACAAAAAAATCTTAAAAAAACTTGCCCCTTTTAGACTTGCACTCTATTCTCTTACTAACTGCTTGTTTTCTTAAAAATAAATAAATAAATAAATTAAACCTAACACTAGCTTCTCTATTCTTTTTCAGTTCTATCTACTTGTTTTCTTTTTATTATTATACAGTTAACGAAAAGCGAAAAAGGCCTCTAATACCCACTTGCTCTATTCTTTTTTAATTCTATCTGTTTCCTTTTATCTGTTTTATATATTTATATATATATAAAACCTTGCTACGTGTACTGTTCTAAGCTAACTAAGACTTGTTATAGCACTTGCATATTGCTCTTTTGTTGATTTTGATTGCTTCCATTGTCCGTATTTGTAAGTCACTTTGGATAAAAGCATCTTCTAAATGGCTAAATGCAAATGTAAATGTAAGATATGTTTATTTTTGTACTCCATTTCTGTCTCATATCTGACCCAGCTGTGAATGAAGCTGTGGGCTTTAGTGTTTACTGTGAAGGGAGGTTATTTTGAGGTGTAGCAGCTCAAGTTCACCATCTTGGTTATCGTTATTGGCAATTCCCTCTTATGCCAATTTCTATTTATTGTTTGTGATCTTCTGGGAGCAACCAAGCTGCTACAAATGGAAAAAATAATATACTGAAAATTAAACTTTACTGAGGTTATTGTTCTGCAATATGATCTCCTCAACAGAAGTACTGTAAGATATATGGGTTTGGACTTATAAACTGCTTCGAGATTCAAAGGCTGAGGATCCAAAGGCATATTTATTGAGGGGTAATTCAATAACATAAAAATCAAAAACAAAAAATAAAATAAAAAATAAAATAAGTCAAAGGTCCAAACACAGGTAAACAGTCCAAACAAAGATTAAATCCAGGACACAAGTGAAAACAGAGAAATCTCAAAATCTACATGCAAACAAACCAAAAACCAAGACAAGGGACAAACAAAACAAAGTATCAGATATTCAGTTTAAGAAACATACAAGTCATCACAAACATTGAGTGAATAAACCCACTTTTAGAGTTTATGAACTATTGAGAATCAGCTGTGGACAATCAGTGAAGATGAAACCTGGCAGAGGATAATGGGAAATGAAGTCCAAGACTGAGTGACAAATGTATGGGATGGAGTGCCCTCTTCTGGCTATCAAGGGCACTCCAGCTGGTGATTGTGACAGGAATAACATGCGAGTCAGTAAATGATGACTTAAAAATGTGAATAAATACAATAAGTAACTAAATCTGTGTTGAATAGATACATTTATATAGATACAGATACATTTATAAGTTAATGTGTTAAATGTATGTTCTGTTCTGTTTTGAGTTGTGTTCTAGTTCTCCTTGTTTGACCTCCTTTTTACCTATTTTCTATAGTTTGTTACCTTAGGGCCTGTTTACACCTGGTTACTTTCTGTTTTCTCGGATAGCTGTTTGAACATAAAAAGACCAGATGGCTCATGTATAAGTCATTCCATAGATTTCATTCTAAGTACGTATATATATATATATATATATATATATATATATATATATATATTACAGCAGACATTTAAAATAAAACCTGCAATAGAATTTGGGTTGTGAGACTTTGAACAGTTGATTCTAAATAACTTTAAAAATGATTTATTGATCATTTAAAGTAATTACAGAAAACAAATTTAGTTTGGAGGATATAATGAATATGCTTAAAACAACGAAGTGGTAAATAGATATGTCCTTAATAAACAAAACTGAACTTGATCCTTCTCCTGCTGCCACATAGGCCTACAGGTGTATCATTAACAAATGTCATCATCTCAGATCCAATTTTAAATGTTATGAGGGATTAATAATATAATTTATTTAACGCAATTATTGCCTTCATTTTAATTGTATAATTATTAAATGAAATCTATGGCACTTATTTTCGAGAGAGAAGGGATAAAAAAATGCTATAAATTATTATTATTATTATTATTATTAATTATTAAATGAAGAAAAATAACTTGTTTTATCAAAAGCAACACTTAATAATATCTCATAGCAAAACAAGGTTGTTTTTCAATGACACATGCATGTTTCATAAGATTTCAATCACTTTTTGTCAACACCGTCAGACATTCATTAAAATGTAATAAAATCAGGGAATATCAGGGGCAGCTGTCACTCTAAATGACCCCCATGCCACATTCTACCTCTGCAGAGTACATCAGTGTCAGACAGGCTCTGGTAATTTTTATACTTTCATAATTTTCAACACCATCTTCCAGTTTCTGAGGAAATAATTTGAAATGTTTAGATCTTTTTATTCTCCTGAAACAGGTTTTATTAGCATCTAGCATGAACAGAGAAAACAAAATGGCTACTACATGAACTCCATTTGTTTTGTGAAAGAAATGCCAAATTTGTCAACACCATCAGATTTCACCACCATAAGATCTACCAACTCTTAGAGTAGACTGTTAGGTTAGGTTTAGGGTTAGTAGAATAAACTGACATATACTTGAAAAGTTTCTTATAGATCAAAATAAAGTGTTAGAAGATATTAACAAGCAGACAGTCTACTAAAATTCTAACGACTGCTAGTTGACATTTAGTTGGCAAAGTTACTTACTATTAGTATATGTCTAAAGTGGACTATCAAAATAAAGTGTTACCAGATATTAAATAAGTGATGGCAAGTTAAAAAAAACACATTATGGAAAAACTAAAGCGAGACACACCAGGAGTTTCTGGACTTTTGCCATCTTGTCCCTTATGATGACAACTGCCTGTTTGTGCTTTTCCGGACAAGCCTTAGTGCCAAAATAAACTGAGCCTCCAGGGACTTTCATGGAGTATGTGGAGAGCTTACTCCTCCACAATGGTTCCCCCTTCACCATCTACAAGAGTTAGGGGGAATTTAGAGCTCCAGCCACTACCACCAGCTCAGCACCAGCAATGCAGACGATGAGCCTGAGCCTGCCACAAAAGGAGAGCCTGATACCCCCCAGCAAGGGCGCAGATATGGTTTTTTAACTCGGGGGGTGGAGGGGGTTGGTTACCAAGCTGTCCAGCAGTCAAATTTTTTCAGTCCAGAAAAAATACCAGCTCAGTCATAGATGATAGTACAGGTGCATCTAAAAAAAAATAGAATATCATAGAAAAGGTCAAAATTTTTGTAATTTAATTCAAAAAAGTTTTTTTTTTTTTTGCTTTAATTCTGATGGTTACGACTTACAGCTTAGGATAATTAAAAATTCAGTATCTCAAAAAATTAGAATATTCCATTTGAGCTTGATCAGTTTGATTAATTTTGAGTATAAATACTGGGTACCTTTTGGGTATAATTTAGAACATTTAACCACAATTATGGGAAATACTACTGACTTGACAGTTGTCCAGAAGATGATCATCATAACCCTAGGGTAAGCCACAGAAGGTCATTGCTGTATCAAAATATATTCATAGAAAGTTGATTGGAAGGAAAAAGTGTGGTAGGAAAAGGTGCACAAGAAACACGAAAGACCTCAGCCTTGGGAAGATTGTCAGGAAAAGCAGATTCAAGAACTTGGGAGAGCTACAGGAGGAGTGGACTGAAGCCAGAGTCAGCGCATCAAGAGTCACCACGCTCAGACGTCTTCAGGAAAAGGGCTACAGCTGTCACATTTCTAGAACCAAGGCACTCCTGAACCAGAAAAAAACATCAGAAGCATCTCACCTGGGGTAAGGAGAAAAAGAACTGGACTGTTGCCCAGTGGTCCACAGTCTCCTTTTCAGATGAAAGACAATTTAGGATTTCATTTGGAAATCAAGGTCTGGCGCACTGGAGAGGCACATAATCCAAAGTCCAGTGTGAAGTTTCTGAAGTCAGTGATGATTTGGGGTGCCGTGACATCTGCTGGTGTTGGTTCATTGTGTTTTATCAAGTCCAAAGTCAATGCAGCCATCTACCAGGAGATTTTGGAGCACTTTATGCTTCCATCTGCTGACAAGCATTATGGAGATGCTGATTTAATTTTGCAGCAAGACTTTAGCACCTGCCCACAGTGCCAAAACCACTTCCAAGTGGTTTGACGACCATAATATTACTGTGCTTGATTGGCCAGCCAACTCACCTGACCTGAACCTAACAGAGAATCTATGGGGTATTGTGAAGAGGAAGATAAGTAACATCTGAAAAACAAAACAGAGGAGCTGAAGGCCACTATCAAAGCAACCTGGGCTTCAGTAACTCCTCAGCAGTGGCACAGGCTGATCACCTTCATGTCACACCGCATTGAAACAGTAATTCATGCAAAAGGAGCCCCAACCAAGTATTGAATGCAATTAAACCTGCTTTGGAGATCTTGAATATTTCTGTTTTGTAAATCTTTTTTTTTTATTGATCTTTGAGAAAATATGAAAAAATTTTGAGATACTGAATTTTTAATTTTTCTAAACTGCAACTTGTAACCTTCAGAATTAAAACAAAAAACTGTTTTGGGACTTTGTCAGACACTGCGGTCAAAAGCGTGTTTCAAAAATTGCTTAGTACACGTTTAAGGAACGGCGGGCAGGGTCACCAGACTCGCCACTACTTAGGCTAATGTACATACCAGAAACCCTGATTAATCCTGTTTACCAATAGAGCCTTTCATTGAGACAGCGAGGGGGACGGATCGGGCCACTATGAATCTGGGGGGGGTCATGTCCCCTCCCCGTCCCTAGTGCCATCTGCGTGCCTGCCCCCCAGGCCTCCACTGTCACCTCAGGTCTCCGTCTTCTTGGCTTCACCTGGGTCTCCACTTCCTTTGGCTCTGTTTCAGTTTGTAGTCTCCATTCGACTTCTTCAATTTGGTGAATTACCCAAGATGGAACAGATGGTTTGATGCTTTCGTTCAGGGATTGAGAGCAAATCCTGAAGAATGCCAAATCTACTCCTTGTTATATGCCTTGGGAGATGTATATGATTTCTTTAAATTGGAAAGAAAGAAATATGACTGTGTGGTGGAAGCATTTTGATAGCACAGTGTCATATTTGAAAGTGCTCAGTTTAAACATCAATGCCAAAATGACGGTAAAAAGACTTTTATAACAGCAATACACAAGCTATCAGAGCACAGCAATTTTTGCAAAGAGGTAAAGCCTCAAGCAGCAAAACAGTTCAATATGAGAGAAAAAATAGGAAAAACATGCTGATATTGCAAGAGAACAATAGAAAAGACAGTTTTTCTGTTAAAGTCAGTTCATTGTTGATTCAGTGATGTCATCCACCCTTGGGAGAAACTAGGCTCAGTCAAGGGGCCAGCAAAAGTACTCATCGAGGGTGCATAGTGGCCGCAAAGTGGACGCTCGCAATCACCTTTCTGAAAGCTTAAATGATGAATGGGACAACCCACTAATGGGTACTCCCTTTCGAATGGGAACTCCCAGCTGCAAGGTGCTTCTGGGGAATGTCTTTGGCATGAATGAAGCATGAGTCTAAACACGACTATGAACTTGACATTGGCAGGAGGCAGCCTATGACATCACGACATGTGCGCCCGAGAGTATAAAAGGGCACCTGTAAAATATGTTGTAGCATCTCATAATGTTATAATTGCAAATAATGTAAAAACTGCATATAATGTAATAAATATTACATTATTATTGTAATAAAATGTTCATAATGTAATCATTTTCTCAAAATGTAATAAAATCTTGAGCTCATAATGTAATAATAATTTTTCAATGTCATAACAATTTTTTTACATATTTAATAGGAGAAATTTATTACATTATGAACACACTGTGGCAACTTATAATGTAATCACAGTTCATAAGGTAATACCAGCACATAATTTAAAACAATTATTATTATGTTTACAATATCATAATTATCTTTCAATATAATACATTTGAGCACAAAACATAATCATAGTTTTATAAAAAATAAAAATAAAAATAAATAGGCTTTTTAAGCTGCATTGTGAACTTTTTTTTAAATAAAAATCTTACTAATTTTGTGATTATGACATGCTTAATTTTTGAGATGTAGGCCTGGTTTCATACAAAGGGCAATTAGGGCAATTTATTTATTTTTTTCATTGGATCAAATTAAAAAATATAGATGTGAATCATTACCCTAATTTTTTTTAATTGGATGAATGAAACACTTTTTTTCAGTGTACATTAGACTGGAAACTTTTATTTGTTTTTTCAAAATTTGTTCATAAAAAAATGCCTTCAATTCAAAGGACAAAAAATTTAGATTTTAAAGTAAATTTTGTCCGAAAACTCCGCTCTTTCAAGGATGTGCATTTAATGCATGGCCAAAGTAAGAACATGATTTCAGTGTTTAAAACTTGCAAAGTATGATTGCCAACTGTTCCCGTATTTAAGCAACATTCCATATTAAATGCGTCCCGTGTGCTCTCCGTGCGCTTCGGTGCCACTCAAGGTGAAAGTGGGTGTCCTGACGTGCTCCCAAGGGTGTGGGCTGTCGGTCACTCGCTGCTTTCTGTGGAACAAGGAGAGTGGGATTAGTCCAGTGGTGCATTCGGTTCGAGAACCCCTTCTGTGTGAAACATGTGCTCCTTTTAAACGTGCTGGCTGATGGGGAGCAGCTGTGACCGATCAGCCGGTGACGAGGACGTGCAGGTGTTTTGCTTTGGTTTCCAGGGCGACGCTGATTCCTCTGGGAGTGCTCGTCACACCCCCCCCCCTAAGCGTCGTTCTGGTCCTGCGAAGACATGTAGACAGTAGGGGTGAAATTAGGGGAGGGTGGGGAATGACCCCTGACAGACCTGCATAAGCTGTCCAGATCCGGGAGAGGCCATCGGCGTTCGCGTTGGCAGCCCCAGCTCGATGGCGGACTTCAAAGTGGAAGTCCTGGAGCGCTAGGAACCAGCGAGTCACCCTGGCGTTGGTGTCCTTGGCGCGGGCCATCCACTGTAGGGGCGCGTGGTCGGTTACCAGGGTGAACTTGCAGCCTAGGAGGTAGTACCGGAGCTCCAGGACTGCCCACCTGATGGCCAGGGCTTCCTTCTCCACGGCGGCGTACTTCCTCTCGGCGGGGGACAGCTTCCTGCTGATATAGATTATCGGATGCTCCTCACCTTCTTGGATTTGGGAGAGGACCGCTCCGAGTCCGGTGTCGGAAGCATCCGTCTGCAGCAGGAAGGGGCAGCTAAAGTCCGGGGCGCGGAGTACCGGCGAGGAGGACGTGAGTGCTGCTTTCACCTGGGAGAAGGCTTCTTCCGCCGACGGGGGTCCAGCATACTTTCTCCGGCTGCCCCTTCCTGGTCAGGTCTGTCAGGGGGGCGGCTAAAGAGGAGAAGTTGGGGATTAAAACAACGGTAGTACCCCGCCAACCCCAAGAAGGCTCGTACCTGGGTCTTTGTCGTGGGTCTGGGTGCGGCGTGGATGGCCTCAACTTTCTTGTCTTGCGGCCGGATGAGTCCTCGGCCGACTTGGTAGCCCAGGTACTTGGCCTCAGAGAGGGCTAGGTGGCATTTGCGGGGGTTGGCGGTAAGTCCAGCCCGCCGGAGCTCCGAAAGCACCCTTCGCAGACGATCCAGATGTTCGTCCCATGCCTCGGAGTGGACCACAACGTCATCCAGGTAAGCGGCCGCGTACGCTTGGTGAGGCCGCAGGAGGATGTCCATCATCCGCTGGAACGTCGCGGGGGCCCCATGTAGGCCGAAGGGAAGGGTCCGGTACTGCCAGTGGCCACTGGGGGTGGAGAAGGCGTTTTTTGGCTTGGCGGCCTCGGAGAGCGGTACCTGCCAATAGCCTTTGGTGAGGTCTAGGGTGCTGATATACCGGGCCCTTCCCAGCCGGTCCAGCAGTTCGTCCCCCCGAGGCATGGGGTACCCGTCGAATTCGGAGACTTCGTTCAGGCGGCGGAAGTCGTTACAAAAGCGAAGGGTGCCATCCGGCTTTGGGACCATCACAATGGGGCTGGACCACGGACTCCGGGATGGTTCTATTACCCCCAACTTCAGCATCTGTTGGACCTCGTCCTCAATAGCCTGCCGACGAGCCTCCGGGACTCGGTAGGGCCGTTGCCTAACCACGACTCCTGGGGCCGTCCGGATATGATGTTGTATCACGTTGGTCTGCCCGGGCTGAGAGGAGAACACATCCTGGAACTGACTGACCAGGTGCTGCAGCTCCGTCTTCTGGGCAGCCGAAAGGTGGGGGTTGACATCCACAACCACGGGCTCGGTGAGACTCAGGGCCGCTACTTGGTCCCGGGTCCCCACCCATTTCTTTAGGAGGTTGATGTGGTAGAGTTGCTCCGCCTGCCGTCGCCCCGGCTGTCTCAGGCGGTAGGTGACCGGTCCAATCCTCTCCACGACCGAGTAGGGTCCCTTCCAGGAGGCCAGAAATTTGCAGGCGGAGCTGGGGACCAGGACCATGACGCGGTCTCCCGGTTGGAACTCCCGTGGTTGGGCTGCCCGGTCGTAATGACGTTGCTGCGCCTGTTGGGCCCTGGTGAGGTGTTCCCGGACTAATGGCATCACTCGGTCGATCCGTTCCCTCATTTGCTGGACATGTTCGATGACGGTACGATGCGGGGCCGGCTGCTGCTCCCACGCTTCCCGGGCCACATCCAAGAGGCCCCGGGGTTGTCGGCCGAACAGGAGCTCGAAGGGGGTGAAGCCAGTTGAGGCCTGGGGAACTTCGCGGACCCCAAAGAGTACGTAGGGGATCATGAGGGTCCCAATCCCGCTTGTCCTCCGCCGCCACCCGTCTGAGCATTTGCTTGAGGGTTTGGTTAAATCTCTCTACGAGGCCATCAGTTTGGGGGTGATAAACCGTGGTCCTCAACTGCTTCACCCGCAGCAGCCGGCAGAGGTCAGCCATTAGCCGGGACATGAAGGGGGTTCCCTGGTCAGTCAGGATCTCCGAGGGGAGGCCGACTCGGCTGGCCAGTAGAAACAGCTCCTGGGCGATGGACTTCGCGGTGGCCTTCCGGAGGGGAGACTGCTTCTGGGTACCGGGTGGCATAGTCGACGATGACCAGGATGTGCTCGTGCCCTCGGGCAGACTTCGGCAACGGCCCTACTATGTCCATTCCTATCCGCTCGAAGGGCACCTCGATGATAGGCAGCGGGATGAGCGGGCTGGGGGGAGGAGTCCTGGGCGACGTGGCCTGACAGGTCAGGCAGGCTTGGCAGAACCGCTTTACCTCGCTGTCCAGGCCCGGCCAATGGAAGCGGTCGTGGATGCGTTGAGCGGTATTGGCTGCCGCGAGGTGTCCTGCCATGGGGTGGGAATGGGCCAGCTCGAGAATGGTCTCGGTCTTGGCCCGTGGCACAACTAGTAATCTTTTCTCCTCCCCCCTTCGCTGGGCGACACAATACAGCAGGCCATTCTCTATAACAAAATGTGGGAGAGGGTGGGGCCGGGGGAGGACGTCCTCTCCATCCACGACTCGCACCTGGCTCCAACAGTGCTTGGGTCGGTCGTCCTCCCGCTGTTCCTTGGCGAAAGAGCCCCCTCCAGCGGCCTGTTGGTAGATATCATCAAAAAACAGATTAGTGGACCGGGAGGGGACCTCACCTTCTCTCCCACTGCCGGAGGCGAGCAGGGCCGGTCGGCGGCTGGGTCCAGGCGGCCGCCTCGGCCTTCGACGGTTCCCCCCTTGGGGCTGGCAGGCTGAGTGGCGGCAGACAGCAGCTTCTCGAAGCCGGGCCAATCCCGTCCGAGCAGTACGGCCACCGGCAGGTCCTTCACCAGGCCTACCTCCACCGGCCAGGTGCCCTGGGGGGATGAAATCACCATCCCACGGGCCGGTACTTGGCGAGTGTCTCCGTGCACACAGGTTATTGGTAGGAGGTTTTTCCGTCCGCTTTGAGGGGCGCATAGTCGCGACTGGATGAGGGTGACCGCACTGCCTGAGTCCAAGAGGGCCCGGAACCGTCTTCCATCCACCCTCACCTCTGCTTCAGGGGCTCCCGCTGGCACCCGTTGGTGCAGGATGCAGCCTGCCAGCCAGGCTCGCGGAGGCGACGGTGGTTCTGCACTGGGCATGGGCTCGTCTCGCGGTGGGGGAACCGTCGGCCTGCTGACTGGTCGCGCGGGGTGCCTTCGAGCGGGCATCGCTCCTGGACCACCCTCCGGGGGAATGGCGGCAGCCGGTCCCCGGCCCCGCTGGGATGGACAGCATCCGCCAGCTCGATCGCCTCCACCAATTCCCGGACGTCACGTGGGTTTTCTCATGCCGACAGCCTGTCGGTGGGCGCGAGGCAGTGCGCGTAGGAGGCGATCGACCACCACTCGTTCCGCTACCTGCGTTGGGGTGGGGTTTCTGTCCAACAGCCAGTGCTGGGCGATGCGGCTGAGTTCGGCCGCCTGGGCACGGGCTGGCACCCGGGGCTTGTATTCCCACTCGTGGAACTGCCTCGCGGCGGCGCTCACCGGGGAGAGACCAGCCTCGCCAGGATCTCTCGCTTAACTTCGATGTAGCTGTCGGCACTTGTCAGGGGGAGCGAGAAGTAAGCCCTCTGCGCTTCACCGGTGAGGAGGGGTGCCAGCGCCCGTGCCCACTCGTCCTCTGGCCATCCCTCTCGGTGGGCGGTGTTTTCGAAGACCTGGAGGAAGGCTTCCACATCGTCCTTGGCCGTCATCTTCGGCAGCAGACGGGTAGCTTGTGCCCGAGGTTCAGGTAGCAGAACGCGCTGGGCCGCGGCCGCCCGGACGGCGGCGAGTTCATCCTCCGTCCGGCCCAGGCGAGTGGCGAGGTGTTCCGCTATTTGCTGCTGGCGGATGCTTACTTCAGCGAGGCATTGTAAGACGTCCTCCATCGCAGGGCCACGCGTGCCGCCTTCCGTGGTGCTGGTGACAGACAACAGGGAAAAAAAGAAAGGGAAAAAAAATTAAGCGTTGGGGCGGTGATCTTGTCGGTGATTCCTCACTGTAATGCCCACATTCTTCACACGGGGTGAAGAAACACTCGACAAGAGATGCGTGAATTAACAGCCCCGGAGGGTGGGTTTATTGACCAGTGAAGGGTGCCTGGTGAAGTGTCCTGATCCGTGTCCCGCTGGTTGGTGCGTCCCGTGTGCTCTCCGTGCGCTTCGGTGCCACTCAAGGTGAAAGTGGGTGTCCTGACGTGCTCCCAAGGGTGTGGGCTGTCGGTCACTCGCTGCTTTCTGTGCAAGGAGAGTGGGATTAGTCCAGTGGTGCATTCGGTTCGAGAACCCCTTCTGTGTGAAACATGTGCTCCTTTTAAACTTGCTGGCTGATGGGGAGCAGCTGTGACCGATCAGCCAGCCGGTGACGAGGACGTGCAGGTGTTTTACTTTGGTTTCCAGGGCGACGCTGATTCCTCTGGGAGTGCTCGTCACAATATATATATATATATATATATATATACATTATATATATACATACACACACACACACAACCACACATAGGCTAAATAACAGCACAAATATTTTGACTGTCCCTTATACTGGGCTGCTTATACTGCTATACCAATATTACAATATTTTTGGTCAGTTTATAATGTAATACATTTCTCATAATGTAATAATTGTTATTACATTATGAGCTCAAGATTTTATTACATTTTGAGAAAATTATTACATTATGAACATTTTATTACAATAATAATGTAATACAAATAACATCAACAATACTTTTTACATTATGTGCAGTTATTACATTATGAGTTGCTACATAGCAATTCATTTGCAATGCGTTCCCCCATGGATCTAGCACTGTCTCTCAGGGTTCAGAAGCCCATGGTGTTGTCTCTTCCTCCTCCAAGTGAGAGCTCGCTTGGGATCTTCCTCCAAGGAGGTTGATGTTTTTAGCCTTAACACTGAAGAGATTGAGGACTCACCACCTCAGTCTCTTGCATGTGAGTAGACTGCATTTTAAATTGCTTGTTTCTCTCTACCCTTGCTACATCATGTGATGGGGATACACGCAATTAATGTGTGGTTTGTTTGGGAGCAGAGTACGCACAGTCAGCTCTCGTTCATTCATAAAATGCGATGTGTACAAGAGTGCACTATTTGAATATTTACCTCTGCTTCCATTGGTGTTTCTTCTCGCAGGAAGAAGCTCTCATGCAGTATAGAATAGAGCAGATCGAATCAACAATATTAATGTGTTTGCAAGCTGTTATTCATGATTCTTTTAAATTGCATATACAGTATTTTTATAACATTCAGCTTAACATCCAGACCATGTTTCACTTTTTTTGTTATTTGGCTGAGTTTAGTTCTGAGGAATTAAATGATGTGTAGTCATCTGGTTTTGAGAAGCTAAGATGTCTATATTAATTGAGCAGAGGGATTGGAGCTCCACTCTTAAAGCTTGGCCATTTACTGCAAGCATCATCAGGCCAACTCTCACTATAGAGAGTTATCATTTTGAGGCCTCCACTCACCTGTGCTCTGCTAGGACAGCATCTGTGAGTTGTAGGCTCTATGTGAACCTGCTTACAAGATGTCCTGAGCCTGGAGTGTAGTTAAGCCTCCTCTCGTTTTTAGAGAGTCGTCATACTGAGGCCTCTTCTCCTAAAGCTCGTCTAGGTATTGGCTAGGAAGAATGGAGAGTTGCTAGGCTGCCTCTCATTTGAGAGGTGTCATTTATTTTAAGCATTAGTCGACTAATCACATGTTTATTCATAAACCACTTGAATCATTACAATGAGCCTTTAATTGCCTAATAAGTGCTCAAGCACACACATAAAGCTTGACACAGCACACCGACAATACACTAACATATTAATAATTTGACAAACTAGTGCTATAAAAAAAAAAAAAAAAAGTGACGTGACATTCAGCCAAGTATGGTGACCCATACTCAGAATTCGTGCTCTGCATTTAACCCATCCGAAGTGCACACACACAGGCAGTGAACACACACACACACTGGAACACACACCCGGAGCAGTGGGCAGCCATTTTATGCTGCGGCGCCCGGGGAGCAGTATGGGGGTTCGATGCCTTGCTCAAGGGCACCTAAGTCATGGTATTGAAGGTGGAGAGAGAACTGTACATGCACTCCCCCCACCCACAATTCCTGCCGGCCCGAGACTCGAACTCACAACCCTTCGATTGGGAGTCCGACTCTCTAACCATTAGGCCACGACTTCAAGGAGAATGCATTAACATTTTAATATTTTGATAAACTAGTGCTTTCTTTGTTCTTGGTTTTAAGAGATGAACTCGGCGACACTGACTTGTTGCCTGTATGTTTCATACGGATTACATAAAGTGCCTTCATTTGCAGTCTTTTAAAAAAAAAAAATGTAATTGAATCTCTCAACATTTTACACAAGTAGCCAGGAGGTAAAGACAAGAAAAAAGAAACAAAATTTCAGTGTCATTTGCAATCGCCGCTTGCACTCTCCGCTACTTGCAACATCACTTGCAATCGACACAAATTGTGCGTTTTGCCTTAGTCCGTTATTATGCCACATTATGCATTTTGCTGTATGGGAGGAAAAGTGAAAGTTTGCTCGTTGTGTTCATGGCCATATGCTTGCCTTGTAGTACATTAAATTAATAAACTGTATATTGAATTTTATCTTTTAATAGCACCACCTTAATAAACTTTAATAAATTAATTAATCTTATACAGCAACTGTAAAAATTGACTTGTTTTGAATGTTTTAATTCTGACATAAAACCAGAACAATTACAAGAACATTTAACAATACATAAAGCTTTAACCTTGAACATGTTATGGGGTCCTGTTGTAATAATACAAAATGTAGTAATAATGCATGACTCAAAAAGCTGTTGAAACTCAAAAAGAATGTGTTGCAACATGACTGAGTTACAGTTCCAAATGAAACTTCTAGATTCACATCACCTCATAACTTGCAGCAGGGAATGAAGTAGGAATAGTTGGGTTGTCTCAGCAGCTACTTATACATCATCAGCCTCACAATTCTGAAATAAATAATATCTGCAGCATAAACAAACTTAAATGAAATGTACACGGTCTCCAATGTGTTCAGGTTTCACATTGTCATCACTTGAATGCGAGCCATCACAGGACTTTATGAACAAGACAAGCTCTGCTGTGACAGCTCTTTCATATTTTCAATAAACAAAAAGTATATTTTCATAATCTTATAATTATTTACCACACTATCAGTAAAAACATTAGTTTATGCTTTACACTGAGTTTCTGAATCTAATATCTTAATGTGGTATTGTATCCACTGTGGTATGATTCTTTATTAAATAAGCTTAAGAATTTATCAATATTAAATCATGATACTCTAAACAGCAGCCACTGGCTTACATTGTTCACATTAGCAAGTGTCTAAACAACCGATTTTACTTCCAAGTTTTAAGTAAACATGCAAAAATAAAACGATAAACCTTTACTTGGCTAGTTAACTGAAATAAAACGATGAACTGCACATGCCTCTGCTGAATCATAAGCTTTGTCCCAAACTGAAGTGAGTGGACTCCGGAGGATGCATTTGAAGTGCGACTACATCACAAAGGCGTGACCAGGGCTGTCCCAAACTGAAGTGTGCGGACTCCGAAGTGCGGATTTGAAGTGCGAATGTGTCACAGCGTCACGACCTAAGCTGTCCGCAAGTCAGAATGCGCCCTCTGAAGACCGCATTCCAAGGCCAATTGCGTCAACACGGTGAGACGAAGGCTGACGTGTTTCGAAAGCGACGTCAAATGCGCCCTCCGTTTCCCGGAAAAAATTAAGTATACATCTGATGGACACTTCGCACCCTACCATATCCCAGAATCACTTGCGCGCAGATGACAACAATGTTTCTATTCAAAGAACACAGTGGGTGAGAGTTCAGTGGGGGAATTCACACTGAAATTAGAGGTCGACCGATTGATCGGCTGATTTTTGGCATTTTTAATTAATCCGCATCGGCTGATTAGGCCAATTTATAGGCAGGTGCACCAGCGGGCATCTAAGTGTTGTTGCGGAACTCCCTCTGAGGCTGTGTGAGAGACGAAGCAGCTCACACTCTGCTGCAGCGGCTTGTTCACACACAGCTTCAGCTAATGGCAGGGCAAAACAACCCGTTTCGGAATTACATTTTACCCTACAAGAATTGATGCCAGTAAGTTATTATATTCATAAGTGCAACAAGGCATTTGCATGTGAAAGTAGAAACATGTTCAATTCAGACTAAACTTCTGTCCTGAATATAACATGCATGTTAACTTTCCTCATGAAATGTGAGTGTAGGTCCAACAATATCCTCCATGATGTCATCGCTCATGGCCAGCGCACATAAGCATTTAGGAGCAGCAGGCTGTGTAATATGTGTGAAATCTTTTTTTGTCATCACTATGGACATTTGACATTCATTGTGCTGTTGTTAACAGGCATGGTTTATTTGCTCTACTTTGGGATTGCAAGTGTCCTGAGACAGGTGAGGGAGTGAGTGGAAGCTAGTGGAGCTACTCAGGGAAGATATCAAACTCCAGAGAAACAAAGTAGAGAAGAGCACAGGAGAGCAGGGAGAGAATGGAGAGAATATCTTTATTTAAATGTCACATTGTCAATGAAACAACCTAATTTCTGTAGTTAATTATTATTAATTAATTTAAAAAAATAAACTAATAATTTGTATACATTATTCATTTTTGTAGTGTAATTTATTTGTAAATGAGCTTGAGTACTTTCTATACATTTTGCATTTTTGTTTTGCATATTCACGTGTAAATAAAAGGGATGTAATTATGTATATTGTTCATTTTTTTTAATGCAGCTTACAATGTCTTCTATATGTTTATATTTATTTATTTATTTATTTATTTATTTATTATTTTTATTTTTGTCCTGTAAATAAATTTTTTACACATTAAAACAAATAGTTCAATGCATTACTGAAAGTATTTTTTACAACATAGATTAGGTTTAACATCATAAAAAACAACATCATGTGTTCTGGGGTCTTCAGGAGGTGAATCTCTTGGTGAATGGTCAGCACCTCCTCAGCGACTCGGACAGTGGAACGAGGCATTTCAATTACTCTGGAGACCACTCTGTATGATGTACCACTGGCGGACAGAAGAGAAACACCAGGGTCTGGACTGTGGCACCCCATCCGTGTTGCTGTTCAGTCCTCAGAAGATCCTGAGCCTCCCTGCTCAGCCCAAAACCATTAAACACCTGTCCAGCGCTGGCACGCTTTATCCTGCAGTACATGGGTCTGGCCTGATTTAGGGAAAGAGAGAAAAGAGAAACAGTTCAGAGTTATTGCAAAGTAATTAGTAGAAGAAATATTAAGATACTTTAGTAAACTACTTTTAGTAACTAATAATACCACATTGGGGAAAAACTACTAGTCATATTTAAAACCTTAACTAAAGGGACTTGTAACTTACCTGGCCTCGATCTTGGCTAAGCCTGAGGTACGTCACCGTCTCCTCCATTATGACGTAAAAGGATTGTCCTCTCACACCGTTGCTATGCGACAGAGGTCTAATCCGGAACCTCTGGTGTCGCAATTGACCTATCGGTAAGCCCCGCCCACCTTAGTTACTGTTGCGAACTCGGACAAACAAACGGAGTTGCTAACTGTCTTACAATGACAGCTGTCAGTGTGAAAACCTTGTCCCTGTATCTTTTTGATCATTTTTGGACACAGGAGGACCCCCATTTAAGTGGGACTTAAATAAGCCATGGAGGGATATATAACAGATTTTAACATAATATATTGTGGGTATTAATTTGGAAGCGAGGGTAACAGTTCAAAGTGCAAGCGGGAGAAGCCTCGTGTTACGTTCGTCACGATCGCAGATAACAACATCCGGATCAACACTGTTCATGTATCGCAGGGTACAATTACATTTATTTACATTTAACCAGTTTAATATGAAGAGACAGTGAAATGTAGACCTTCGTTTATGTGTTTTTGCCATACACTGTACAAGACGCGAGAGCAGTCCGCTATTTAGGTTTGTATGGACTCATACCTTTAACATTAACTGCTTTTAGCCAGAGATACCTTGATAAAACACAATATAACGTTCTGCTTGAGCCGATGAAAACGATAAGTTAATGAGAGTATGACAACCAGAAAACGAACGTTTTTGTCTTCATTGGGATTGGGGGTGAATGCTTTTGGGCATTTTGCTCCGTTTTGTTTGGGTTTAGGAAATATAATGAAATAAATGTCCTTGCCTATCCTCTCAGGATACATGGAATCACTGTTGCAAGTACCCCAGGCACATCGTTTTTCGATTTTTGAAGCATAAACCCCATAAAAACGATGCGAGCCTCGGATCTTCCAGTGTTTCTCAATGGCGCTGAAACTAGGGATGGGCGTATCGATACTCAAACAAAAAAATATCGATACTAAGGTGTGTTTTATTTACCAGTGATTTGTTTATTTAACAAAAAAATAATGCATTGAATTGGACGAATAACCTATGCTTGCAAACTATTTTCTTGCTCATCTGAACACAAGCAAATGTTGCAAGACAGAACCAATCCATCACAGAAAGCGTTCACTCACTTCTGACAGTGCATTCAAACAGGGCTGCGTTTCCCAAAAGTATCATAATAAAGCATTAAAGTTTTTGCAAATAGCAGCCCTGAATAATGCTTATAATAAAAAAACATACATATTCGAGTTATTTCACAATAAACAAACTGAAATTGTAGCCTACATAGTTTGTGCAATTAAATCTATTTAAATTGAGCATTGAAAGATAATATTGATCATATTCTATTCTGTAATGTTAATAGAAATCATACACTGTTTGAAAAAAAGGTTGCATTTAATGCGTGCAACTAGGGCTGTGCAATTAATCGCATTCGATTGTCATGCGCATCTCATCAGTAAAGCCGGTCCCGTGATTAGTTCTAAATCACCATCACCTGCTTTCAGATTGAGCGGCTTTCACTACACAGAGCCGTATTTCACTGACAATTAGGCAAAATCGCCCTCATAATCGCAGATGAATCGCATTCGATTCGATATCGCTTGTCAGTGTACTACGGCTCAAGAATTGTGGCAGAGATGTAATTTCATATGTGCAGGGCTCTAAATAATTCATTTGTGTTACAATGCAGGTAAAACATATTATCCTTATTCATTTTGTTAGGCTAATAAAAGTTCAGTTTAATATAAGTGAATATATGCCATTGAATTAAGGGCCAAATTACTAAAACTTTTGTGCGTGTGTGTGTGTTACAACCTTAAACATTAATTTTGTCACAAGAATAAGAAAGGTCCAGCATTAAACACCAAAATAATCGCTACAGTTCTGTGAATGAGGGATGGAATCCCCCCCCCCCCCATCACACAGTAGCAGTTAAAATATTTATTGTAGCCTAAATCTCAACTTTATAACGTTAATGTAATTAAATTAAATTAAATATAAAAATAAGCTATTTTTCATTGCCAGGACATTAACGTTTTTATAGAAAATATTTTATAGTTTGTTATAGAAAAACAAGTTATGCTCAGAGTCCAGAGCCTCGATCATAACATTATAACAGGCACCTTCCCACCTGGTGGAGGGCCGAGCGACAGTGTTTCTGGGAACCAGAACAATATTTTTTTTTATTCCTCTCTCCCCTCTCTCATCTCTGTCTTTCCTCATCCTTCCGTCTCCTTTTCTCTTGCCTCATCTGTCTGTCCTTACCCCCAGGCACACCGTGGCTGCAATGATCGGATGGGGGAGTAGAGTGGAGTATCGGGAGTATACCCCGGCCTACAGGTTATTATTATTTATATTAAAGTTTTGTTTAAAGGTTCACCAGTTCCCGCCTCCTCCTTCTCATTCTATGAACTTTGTTACACTGTGTAATTGAATTTTTGGATGCTTTGGGGGGTGGGAGGGAAAAAAGGGGAGTTAATATATATATATATATATATATATATATATATATATATATATATATATATATATAGTATTTCTCTATTTATCTTCATGTAATCTTCCATGTCCTTTTTTATTTCAACAGAAAAAAAAATGTCTAAAAAAAAGAACACATTCTATTCAACTACACATTCTATTCAGAGTGCTCTCTGCACCTACAAACACTCATTCCTTTTCTGTTTTCTAAGAATACTCTCAACATGTACGTACATGCTCTACATGATGGTCTACGTGCTATTTAGTTGTCAGTTCATGAAATGCTGAAATTAAATGGTTGATCATTCTAATTTCATTACAGAAAAAAAGTATATATAATTTACTTGTCCAGGGTTAAATAAATAAATAAAACAAATTTGATTCAGCTATATAAAGTTTAATTTCTAACCTTCTTTGAGAATTTGCACTTGTGCTTTTAGCAGATACTTTTATTCAAAGTAATTTGCATGGTAAATCAATCCTTCAATACCTTGATTTGCTGCAAAATTCCTACCTCAGTTGGCTGTTGAATACTTAGTCAATACTACATCATCATCTTTGATTAAATAGTGACTGCCATTGCTTATTGTTTTTTGTCAACTACCTTTGCCAGTGATCTGCATCCCTCTTCATCTGTCTCTGTCTACAATAAACCAGTCATGGGGCCCACAGCACTGAACATTTTGTATGTAATCCATATTTAACACTTGTTTAACATTAGCAGAGCACTCCATGAACTTAACTAAGTGTGTCAGAGAGAGACATACAAAATGTGCAGTGCTGTGGGTCTCCAGGACTGGGAATGAAAACAATCTCCTGTATTTCCTGCCTGTATGTGTATATATGCTTTATATACAGCCATCATTTGTGCATATAAGGCCCCCTATAGCACTGTTAACTACAGTATTTACACGACAACACAAAGAGAGACACATGAACACACAAGGACTGACTTAAAATAGTAAACTTTATGTTTGTCTTGGCAGTCATCAAATTCAGTCATCAACATTTAAAAGGCAATTTAGATAAGATATTCTAACACTGCATGAGAACAAATTTTGTTCATAAGATATTGGGCTAATTCATTGTAGATTCACAGTCACTTGTATTAAGAGTTCAATTCAAACAAAAAAAACAGCCCATTAAAACATTTAGCAATTTCGTGACAACATAATTAATACAAGCTGCAATTCCCAACATCCAATTAGTGCAAATAAAATTTATATTTAGAGTGCTACATAGGTGTAGGTGTCTGTTTTTCTCCTTGCAGAAGATAATATAAGTTGTTAAAGTACAAATATCAGATACAAAAATACTATAGATACTATAGATACGTTCCAAATTGTTTTTTTTTCTTCTTAAAAAATAATATAAAACAAAAACGATAAGCAGCATCATGCAGCAGGTATTTTTGAACATAGATACATTTCTAAATATGACATCAATATAAACAGATGTGCACACACCTATATATATTTAAGGACCAATTCTCACTATTAACTAGTTGTTTATTAGCATGCATATCAGTTGTGTATTACTACTTAATGCACATATTAGTGCATTATTCTGCATGTCAAAATTTTAGATCACTTAATTCTACCCTATACAAAAACTTTACTACCTTACTAACTAGCAGCAAATTAGGAGTACATTGAGGCAAAAAAAAAAAAAAATTAAATAAAAAAAATTAAATAAAAAATACAATTAAATAAAAATAAATAAAAATAATAGTTAATAGTTTAATACTGTTTACTATTGTCCTCGTTTTAGATCTGCTTTATAGCAGTATTGAATCTTGTTTGCATTACACTTTTTTCCTGTTTAGCCGTAAAGCTACTTTGACACAATCTGTATTGTATAAAGCACTATATAAATAAAGGTGATTTGACTTGAATAGTTAGTTAACATTTAGAATTGGTCCTTAAAATAAAATGTAAAAATGTATTACTTTTTTTTTTTTAAATATTACAAATATTGTATAATATAAAAAATGTACTGCAGTATTTCTAATTTTAATCACCCTTTGAATGATAATATACAGTATTTGATGTTGGCCTTTTATCCTGAGTTAAGATTTTCTTCAGACTCTCTGGATCTTTTATACGGATATAGGGAATGGTTCTCCTTAAAAAGAAAAAAAAAGAAAAAAAAAGAAAAGACCATCGGCACACATTCACTCAACATTTCATTAATGTTTAAAGAGTGTTTGTTTTAATGTTACAAAAACAGAAGTACAGAATGAAGAGAAAATTATTTGTTTACCTGCAGAGCCTCCATCAGATTCACCAGATTTACTGATTCTGCGAAAGAAGCAGGCTGCCAGAATCACACCCAGAATGACAACAGCGGCTATCACAGATGAGCAACCATGCCTGAGGATTTGTTTAATATTTTATTAGAAATGAAACTTGCCATGAATTTAATTTTTGCAAAGGAAAGAGGATAATAAAAAAGATAAACCTTACATGGTTATCTGTTGCGCTTTTCATAAGGGGGGGAAGAGGGAAGATGGCGATTAACAAGTATGTATGCATAGTACACAAATACATGCAATTTAACAAATAGTCAAGTCACCTCATCTACAGTGATGTTAAGGATTATGAAATTCAGTTCCTAAAGATTTGGTCTAGTGACAAACATTTTTAGCCAGAATTACTATTAGGTGATGTGTTTCTCTGCCATGATAAAAATTATGTGTATCAGGCTTTACGATTTTATGAGCCCACCCCTAAGCAGTTTTAAAGAGAAGCTGATTGAAAGTTATTCAATAATAATTTTCACTTAAGGTGCCTTCAGTGGGCAAACCTTATTATATGAAATATATTTCAAAGTTTCTTGGGGGAACACAATAGTGACAAATGTTTTTAGAATGAATGCAAATGTTGTGCGAGCGGACGCAATAACATAATTTATACTAAAGAAACATTTAAAGAGAAGTTACAAGGCATACATGTCATATAAGGTTTGAAAAACTGACAAAATTGCAAGGTAATTGTAATACTTACTGTGTATGCTGGCACACTGTGTGTCTGAAAACTGTGTGCAATTGGAAACAGTTACCTCTCCAATTTCTGTAGTTTGGGGGAGGAAATAGTTTTATTGTTGTTAGAGCAATATAGCCTATTTCAATCTTAGTTGTGTTAACATTCATGAAATTTATTGTTGCATACCTTCACATCTGCGGCATGTATTACATAGCACACCAATGTGGCCTCTGGGCCCTTCAGAGCAGTTGCGGGCAACATACTCACCTGTAGATTTGAATTTTATGATTATTTATTGATTCACAGTAGTATCCTTAATTTTCAGATTATCTCTGTGCAATTTACCATATTGGCAGTTCAAGCAGCACAGCATTTTTTGAACTTGGAAATGGTTCTCTGGGCATGCTGCTACACAAAGAGTACTCGACGCAGCCACAAATATTGCCTGGAGATTTAATGAGAATAAATTTTTTCAGTGTAAATCTCAAATTACATAATTCAGGGATTGGGAACAGTACAAGAAAAGAAAAGAAAAAGAAAAAAAAAGAAGAAAAAAATAAGACACTTTGGAAACCAAAAACAGGAACAAAATCCTTTTAAATCATTCCAGTGTGAAATGATTGTATTCACATGCTTGTTACTGGTTAATAATTGCATCATGTCATTTCAATACTTTTTCTTTAATCCAACAACTAAAGACAGTCTAAAACTTCATATTTTATACTTTCTTCATAAATATATTTATACTAAACTGACAATTTAGTATTTGTAAATTGACAAAAAAGTTGAAAATTACATTTTAAAAAAATGAGAAAGAAAAAAGTAAGAAACTTAAAAAAGTAACTCTTACCAAGACACATTTGGTGTCTGGCTGGTTCATTGTAGGTTGCATTCTGTTTTCTGACAATCCTTGATCCTCGACTCTCTGCTTTAAAATGGAGCACTGACGTGTTTAAGGAGTGGCCTCCAGGAGATCCTGTAAAACATGCTCATGTCATTTCTGAAAATTTCAGGTGGTCTGAGATCGACCGTGTTTAAATAAAAGGTAGCTATGTCTTGTGTGTGATCTATATTTAAAGAAATCTATAGAAATCTATGTAACAAACACACACATCTTCATTCATTTATGCTTTAAAGTTAGTCCTAAGATTAAACTTAGAATAAAGCTGCAATTTTAAAGTTGAGACCTTGTTTCATACCAGATGTAACATACTCTGTCTTGTCTGTGTGTCTGTGTGTTGTCAGTTTCCTCTTCACAACGCAATTTTTTATTTTTTTTTTTACTGCTTGTTGGACATAGCAACAGTATCTAAGGAGGGCGGGTTTTTGCGAAGGGTCAATTGCCTCTCAACATAATTCCTGTTTGATAAGCTTTGTTTTTGCTGATAGTTGCATAGCAACAAAATATGTAGTAGCAACACCAATACTGGTTTAAATGTTACTATCATCAGCTGAAGTTAAATATTATCAGAGTGTTTAAAGCTTGTGCTTAAAATGTAACTTTGGAGCAAGTGCACCTGAAGCGTAAAAAAAAGGCGTAAAAAAGCTTCAATTTAACTCATTTATATAGGATCAAAAAAGGACTGTCCCAATTTACATGAATTCACCTTGATGTGAAATGCTTTAATGAAAGTGATTGTGTCTCTAAAATGCTTTCACTGTGAACTGTTTTGATATGGAGCAAAAGTTATGGGGGATTGACTTGATCATGGATGAATGACATATCACTTTGCACTGATTTGCTGATTGCACCAGTTTCGGTTTGTAATCTCTTACACAGAATGAAACCCTATCCGTTTAGTGCAAGTCACCATAGCAATGAACTCTTAAAGCTTAAAATCAAGCCATTTTCTTAAACCTGAAAAACCAGTGTCTGCTCAAACTAAACTTGTACTTACCTGGGTAGCCACTGAAAACCTTTTTATTAAATAAACTCTTAAGAAAAATGTTTCCAATCAGGACTTATTTATTTATTTATTTATTTATTTAAATACTGTAATCCCAGAGTTTTATTTAGCACACTGAATGGTGCTTTTAATCCTCCTGTCTTTAACTGTATTAATATTTCTGTGCAAACTTTTTCTTAAACATTTTATTGACAAGATCACTGCTACCAGATCTTCTGTTCAGTTACTTGGTCATGATCCATCGGTTCCTCCATCGATATTCTTTGCTGTCTTTCATCTGTTTGAGCCTGTTTCTATTACCACCCTGGCTGTTATGTCTTGTCATATCTTGTTTGTTCTTTTTACTCTGTCTCCCTCTGCTGGTCGTTTTAGGTTACTTTCTCTTTCCCCAGCTGTTCTTCATCTTATCTGACTACCTCGTTTACTCTCTTCCCACCTGTTCCCTTTTCCCCCTCTGATTACTCCCCTATTTCTCCTTCTGTTTTCGCTGCCTCCTTTGTCAGATTCTTGTTTGAGTTTTCTCGCAAGAAGCAGACAACTATCCTGTTCAATCTCCGCTCTAGTCCTGTCCAGTCTTGTCCTGTTGAGACCTGCCTGGTAACCCTTCCTGTTCTCTGTGTATCGCCTTCACATTTGTATTCTGTCCAGTTTTGCCTGTTGCCGGGAGAGAACCATCCATCCCTGTCTACCCGCTACCCGCCTCTGCTCTGAGAGACCTGCGGTCGGTCGCCGCAATCACTACAGACCCAGACTGCTGCCAAAGGGGCCTATTCAAGTCACCTGCTGTCTTTTCTGTTTTGTTTTCTATCACCCTCTCTGCAGGTTGCTAAGTTGCCTTTTTTCCTGAAAAAGATTTGAGTTTCACATTGTTGACTACCGGAGTATACATTAAAGACTATTTTTTGTTCAATCGCATTTGGGTCCTCTCTTACCTTGTTAACACTGGCAGAGATTGTTGAACACTTGAAGCCTACTAGTCCCCACAACATTATTCCAACTCATATTTTTTAAACAGGTTTTTGATTTTATTGGCCCTAGTTTCTTGATTTTAATAAACTGCTGCTTGGTTTCAGGCTCTGTGCCAGCCTATTTTAAACATGCTATAGTGCAGCCTCTAATTAATGATCTAATTTGGATCATACAAATTTAGACATATTTCGAGAGAATGTCAAGTCACCTTTATTTATATAGTGCTTTTAACAATACAGATTGTGTCAAAGCACTTTAACATATTAAATAGGAAAATAGTGTCAATAATGCAAAATGGCAGTAGTAAACATAACATTTTCAGTTAAAGGCAGTTCATCATTAAATTCAGTGATGTCATCATCCAGCTCAGTTCAGTTTAAATAGATTTCAGATTTAGATTTAATTTAATTTAATTTAGATTTAAACTGATTTCTGATGCAATCAAGTCGATGATATCGCTGGATATTAACCATCTACCACACGCATTATGATAGACCTATAGAAAAAAATATTTGACTTTTTCTTTTCTAAGAATGGCTTAACTTGAAGTGCTGTAAAAAATCTTTGGAAAAAAATATTATCTTTATGAATAGTGGATCTAACTTAGAATAAGTGTAAGTTTACTTATAGTTAATTTTTTTTTTTTCAGAAATGTTGTTTGTGCTGATTCAGTTGGTGTTATTATAAGCTTTAACACAGTACTTATAATTAACACCGTATACATACTTTCCAACAACTTGTGCTTTTATGTATTCCATTCTTTTTTGCTGAATAATGAGTTGTAATTTTTAAATTTCATTACATTTTTCATGAATATTATTTAAATTTCAAATGTATACAGTTAAAACAAATATAATACTGTATGTCATGTATCATAAAACCAAAAACATTGCAGTTCATAAAAAATTCAACATTACGCAATCTTATGAGAGGAAGACATGAGCCCCCCATCCCCTTATAATCCTTGAAAGATCACCCTTTTTATGTATAAACTTTTTTTTTTTTTTTTGAAAAAAAAAAAAGATTTTTTTTCATCTGCAGGAAGAGCCAGTTCTGCCCTTTTTTCTTTATCTTGCCATAGAATATGGCTGTGCTCACTGATGTAATGTTACCTGTATTCATACTTAATCAGAAGTAAAATTGCCATTTCAAGTTGATTATATCCATAATACAAATGCCATTAACATATGACTAATCAACATTATATCACTAGTATTAATGTTGTTATTGTTGCAGCTTAACAGATTGCAGCTGACCTTGCTAGCTAGCTAAACTATTGTTATAATGTCTTTCCACTATTGCACAGTGTTGCCGCTTGGCAACACATACATTTGAGCGATTTACCAAAAATTAATTTCATAAACACTTTTTTGAGAGGTGAATATGTCATCATAACATCATTACAGTGATGTTTCCGGTGATGACATGGACTGGCCCTTGTTTGTTACAGACATTTTAGTTTGCTTTCAACAGTCTGTCAAAAAACTGCATGTCATGTGACTTAACCAAAGCACATAATTGGCTAAAGTCTTCTTTTTCCAAAAAAAACAAGAATGTTCTCTTAAACAGACAGTGGCAAGGAAATTAACACAAAGAGTATGTTGCCATATGGCCACACCATGCGGTAGAGGGTTAACCCTTTAGGCGCCAGTTTTTTTTTTGGAAAAAAATGCTGTATTTTGACATCAAGATTTCAAAAGCTTAAAGATAGAGATCTACTGTGAATTAGAAAAATGTTGGGCATGAACGAAAGTTTATGTGGGATGTAAATATACTCATCTAACTTGCATATTATGATGTCATCAGGGGCGGCCATCTCGAATTTCATAATATTCAGGAAATAGTAGATATAGAATTGAAGTTTGAACTTATTTGCATGTTTTTTTCGTGTGTGTGTCTTTTTATCCTCATTCCAAATGATCAGAAAAGCCAACAATAAAACAGGAGAAAGTACTAAATTATTACTAAAATATTACTACACTATATAGCATGTGAACAGTAGTCTAATTGTTTATCAGTTCATCAGTAATATTCAGGAAATTATAGATACTGAATGGATGTTTGAACTTATTTGCAATGGTTTTGTTGTTGTTGTTGTTGTTTGTTTGTTTGTTTGTTTGTTTGTTTGTTGTCTATTTTTTCCTCATTCCAAATGTTTAGAAAAAAACAAACAGACAAACAAACAAACAAAACAAAAAAACAGGAAACCAGGAAAAAATATTTTTTCTGATTTGTTGCCTATATCCGATTTTTTTGGCTGTCCATTTACACGTCCTTTCAAAATGATTTATGATTTGTTGGAATCAGACAAAGAATGAGTCACACCCATTTGAAGTCGATAGTGAAGTCCTCAGTCTTTTCTTATTATTAATTACTATATTAATATGACATATGACATTGTTAAACTGCGGAGAAGTACCAAACTGTCACAGTTTTAATGACTTACAGAACACAATGCCTCAGAAAATCCTATCTGCCTGTTTACATGACAGTCGCATTGGCACATATCTGATTTATATCCGATTTATTTCCACATATGAATGAGGCCTGACGCCGATCTTGAAATATCAGAAGGCATGTGTTTTTTCCCTTTTTTTTACACTGTTATAGAACAGATCCGATCTGTGTCACATATGAGCAAAACATTGTGAATTGGGTCACATTTAACTGGCAATGTAAATGAGGCCTAGGAGACAAGGTCTTTACTGGGGATCTGTCTCTGGGGCACATCTAGTTGTCCTGGTCTCCGCTGAGATTCAGGGCTGTCAAGGTCATCTCTTGGTGCTGATCCACCATCTGGGCTGGATACGTACTGGATCCAGGTGACTGCAGTAACCATCTGATCTGGATACAGACTGGATCTGGTGGCTACTGTCACAAATCCAGTCTATGAACTTCTGTTTGTTCACCACAAGAGGTCATTATCCACCACATGGACTATCACACTACACAGACTGTCACACTCAGCCTAGACTTCAGTTCCCACAATCCATTTCACTCTGATTACACACACAGATGCAGCCAATCACACACCCTATATAAGCCATGGACTTCCTCTCTCTCACTGCTGAGTATTGTTTAGCACTTATCACTATCCCCACATTTATATTCCTTCTTAGAGAAAAATGGCATCTGTGAGGATTTCCAGTCAGGATTTAGACCGTATCATAGTACTGACACTGTTCTCCTTAGAGTTACAAATGACCTGCTCTTATCATCTGATCGTGGTTGTATCTCTCTATTAGTGCTATTGGATCTTAGTGCTGCGTTCGACACTATTGACCAAACCATTCTTATGCATAGACTAGAACACTTTGTTGGCATTAATGGAAGTGCATTAGCATGGTTTAAATCATACTTATATGACCGCCATCAATTCGTAGCAGTGAATGAAGAGGTATCATATCGATCACAAGTGCAGTATGGAGTACCTCAAGGCTTATTACTAGGTCCGTTACTCTTCACGCTTTACATGTTACCCTTGGGAAATATCATCAGGAAACACGGTGTTAGCTTTCACTGTTATGCTGATGATACTCAGCTCTACATTTCTTCGCGGCCCGGCGAAACATACCAATTTGAAAAACTAACAGAATGCATAGTCGATATAAAAAACTGGATGACGAGTAATTTCTAACTGCTAAATTCTGAAAAAACAGAGGTGTTAATTATAGGACCTAAAAGCTCTGCATGTAATAACCCTAGAACGCTGTCTAAGACTTGATGGCTGCTCTGTCAATTCTTCGTCATCAGTTAGGAACCTAGGTGTGCTATTTGATAGCAACATTTCCTTAGAAAGCCACGTTTCTAGCATTTGTAAAACTGCATTTTTCCATTTCAGAAATATATCTAAATTACGGCCTATGCTCTCAATGTCAAATGCAGAAATGTTAATCCATGAGTTTATGACCTCAAGGTTAGATTATTGTAATGCTTTATTGGGTGGTTGTTCTGCATGCTTAGTAAACAAACCCCAGTTAGTCCAAAATGCAGCAGCTAGAGTACTTACTTGAACCAGGAAGTATGATCATATTAGCCCGGTTCTGTCACATCGAGCCTGTCCTCCAACAAAAACATCGTATAAATTTAAAATCTTGCTTATTACTTATAAAGGCCCTGAATGGTTTAGCACCTCAGTATTTGAACGAGCTCTTGTTACATTATAGTCCTCCAAACCACGTCCGCTCCGTTCTCAAAACTCTGGCAATTTGATAATACCTAGAATATCAAAGTCAACTGTGGGCTGCAGATCCTTTTCCTATTTAGCGCCCAAACTCTGGAATAACCTACCTAACATTGTTTGGGAGGCAGACACACTCTTTAAATCTAGATTAAAGACCCATCTCTTTAACGTGGCTTACACATAGCATACTAATACGCTTCTAATATCCAAATCCGTTAAAGGATTTTTAGGCTGCATTTATTAGGTAAACCGGAACCGGGAACACTTCCCATAACACCTGATGTACTTGCTACATCATTAGAAGAATGGCATCTACGCTAATATTAGTCTGTTTCTCTCCTTATTCCGAGGTCACCATAGCCACCAGATCCAGTCTGTATCCAAGTCAGAGGGTCACTGCAGTCACCCTGATCCAGTACGTATCCAGCCCAGATGGTGGATCAGCACCTAGAAAGGACCTCTACAGCCCTGAAAGACAGCAGAGACCAGGACAACTAGAGCCCCAGAGACAGATCCCCTGTAAAGACCTTGTCTCAGACGACCACAGGAACAACACTCTAACACCTGTCTAATTTGGGGACAGTGGCATGCCAGAGGTTTTCAACCCTATTCGTGGAGACAAACCTTTCTGCAGAATTCAGTTCTAGTCCCACTCTAACACCTGTCTGTAACCATCAAGTAACCCTGAAGACCTTGATTAGCTAGTTCAGGTGTTGTTGATTGAAGTTGGAGCTGAATCCTGGGGTAGCTCTCTTACCACTTTGGTAACTTACACCTTGGCCCCTGCGACCCCGCCCCCTCCCCCCACGTTTTTTGTAGTTGGTCTCCAGGTTTGCACACATCTCAGGAGGGATTTTGATCCACTCCTCTTTACAGATCCTCTCTAAATCCTTGAGGTTTCTTGGCTGTCGTTTGGCAACACAAAGTTTCAGCTCCCTCCACAGATTTTGTATTGGAGGCCACTCCATGACCTTAATGTGCTTCTTCTTGAGCCACTCCTTTGTTGCCTTGGTGGTATGTTTTGTCTATCTTCAGTGTTCTGGCTAGGGGAAGGATATTCTCGTCCAAGATTTTACAGTACATGGCCCTGTCCATTTGCCCCTCAATGCGGTGAAGTCATTCCAAAGCATAACTCTACCTCCAAACACGGCGAGTTGAGTTAATGCCAAAGAGCTCAATTTTGGTCTCATTTGACCACAGCACTTTCTCCCAAGCCTTCTCTGAATCATTAAGATGTTCTTTGGCAAACTTTAAACAGGCCTGTACATGTGCCTTCTCCAGCAGGGGGACCTTGTGGGCACTGCAGGATTTCAGTCCATTGCGGTGTAGTGTGTTACCAATGTTCTGCTTGGTGACTGTGGTCCCAACTTCCTTAAGAACATTAAAAGGCTCCTACCGTGTAGTTTTGGGCTGATCATCCTTACCCCATGAGGCAAGATCTTGCACGGAGCTCCAGACCAAGGCTGACTGATGGATGTTTTGTATTTCTTCCATTTCCGAAATCTCACCAACAGGTGTCTCCTTCTCATCAAGCTTCTTGCTGATGGTCTTGTAGCCCATTCAAGCCTTGTGCAGATCTTCAATCTTGACTCTGACATCCTTTGACTGCTCTTTGATCTAATATGCTGCCTCAGAAGCCTGTCCAAAATCACTTTCATGAGGTGCCTTCATGCAAAAAAAGCTTCCTGCAAAGTCATTGCCTCATACAGCAGCAAGGCAGCAAGTCAGCTGCCTAGGCTTTCGGACGCAGCATTAGGCTATGTCCACATGAAGCCAGAGATTTCCCTATCCGATCTTTTTTTTTTCTCGTCTCAAGAAATATCTGCTTACACACGAAACCACGAAACTGACACAAAACGATGTAGTATACATGCCAGACCAGTACGTAGCGCTGTAATTATGCCACAGCGATGCACTAAAAACAGAGAAGACGACTTGGACTATACGCATAAACCTTTTTTCGGGGTATATAAACCAATTTGGAACAATACATTTATTAATCTGTGTTAATGTTATTTAATAAAAAGACAATCGTTCAGTGTTTGTCCATGTTTTTGTTGCTGTTATGTGACATAGCATGTCTGATTAGGGGGGAGACGTGGGCTGATGACATCATTGCTTCAGAAAATATACAGATTTGCTGTCCACATGATTTATCCACTCTGGGATCCGGTTTCAAAAAATATCGGTTTCACTCTCCCAAAACGCCGGATCCGTGTGGACGAAACGCCTATAGCAGGGATCTCCAACCCTGCTCCTGGAGAGCTACTGCAGTCCTGCAGACTTCAGTTCCAACCCTGCTCCAATACATCTGTCTATAATTGTCAAGTAGCCCTGAACACCTTGCTTAGCTGGTTCAGGTGTGTTTGATTGGGGTTGGAGCTGAAATCTGTAGGATAGCAGCTCTTCATGAGCAGGGTTGGAGACCACTGTCCTATACGATACCAAATTTGTGCATATACAGCAAAACATGTGGACGGGGCCTTAGATTCAACCCTAATTAAACACACCTGATCCAGTTAATTAAGTCATTTAAGCTTATTCGAAAACTAAATGGTATGTGTGTTGAGGCAGGGTTGGAATTAAACTCTGTAGGGCTACGGCCCTCAAAGAACCGAGTTAGACACTGCTGCACTACAGCAGTTTAAAGCAGCAATAAAGTAAGAAATGTTTTCTTAACTGAAGCAGAGATCCTAGCTTTATGATGACCTCCATTAGGGCATCTTTGGCTAAAGCTGTGGGTGGTTCCATTTCTGGAGGGTGAGCAGCTGAAAATAGTCATGATTGATTACTTTTCCAGCCAGGGCCTGCTCCTTTGGTCTGGGGTTCCTTCTTCCCACATTGGCTTGCCACTGTTTTTAACCTGTGTGTGAAAGAGAACTTAGTTTAATACTCACATGCCATGTGACAGACACTTTCTGTTAGAGCCCTGCATGGGGCTCAAATATAGGCCCTAGCCCTGCCCTGGCCAGAGACACTCAGGTCCTAGCCCGGCCCGTGACCAATAGCGCATCAGAATTCTTAGCCCGAGTCCGATCGGAGCCCGTCTTATATTCCCCACCTTCTTGCAAAACAGCTTATACTACTGTTCCAGCTAAAATAGTTCAGTATGTAATGTCAAAGTGATTATAGTTCATTTTGTGTTTTTATTAAGTTAATTTAGAAAAATGTTTGGAGCATTTATTTGATCGTTAAATGTAAGTTTTTGTTTTTTTAAGTAACGACCAAGCGGCCAGTGGCAGACAGTGATTTGATCATGTTTGATCAATTTGGCCTTCTCAAATCATCACAACTTGCCTAGAATAAAATCTAGAGATATAAAACAGTTCAAGCATATCACAATGTAATCGTTTGTGCGAAGAGCTAAAGTGGCGCTTTACATGACATGGAGGTGCCAGCGCCTTCATTTTTGCTCATAAAGGTAAGAGTATACATCACTCGGAACTATAAAGGGTCTACTTTTATTTGTGTGCACTCACAATATTTATAAAATAAAGGATACATATGCCTACAGGATGCGCTTTCTGCAATTTTGGCCAGGAACACTTCACAATGATGGCACGAAACTCAGTGAATACTTGCCTCATAGACTTGCTAAATATATCTATAGAAAGCTTTAAATTACTACTTTAAAGGGTTACTACACCCCAGAATCACCATCAGGCAGTCACCTGATGGTAGGACCATCAACCAAATCGACCATATCATCATTAACGGTAAATGGCGCAGGTCACTGCAAGATGTTAGAGCCTACCGAGGTGCAGATGCCTATAGTGACCACTACCTGATTGCTGCCACCATTAAACTCAAGTTGAAGAAGTTAATCCCACAAGGCCATTAGCAGAAGAAACTGGACATTGCAAAGCTCCAACATCCTAAGAAAAACAGGGAGTTTGTGTTGGAACTCAGAAACCGCTTCAGCACGCTAGAGGATTCCTGTGAAATAGAAGAAGAACCCAGCAAATGGAATGCTATCAAAACCATATATTCTGAAACAGCACAAAAAGTCCTGGGCTTCAAACAGAAAGGGGCTAACGAATGGATATCCGCTAACACTTGGCTGAAAATCGAAGAGAGGAAAGAGCTGAAGGCAAAGCTCGTTGCTGAACATCAAGTCCCAATGACTCCTCGAGAAAACCAAGATGTCCTATAAAAACAAGGACAGAGAGGTGAAGGGGAGTGCTAGAAAAGAGAAAAGGGTCTTTGTTGAACACCTGGCAAGTGAAGCTGAGAAAGCTGCAGCCTATGGAAATCTGGGCACAGTGTACAAAATCACAAAGCGACTCTGTGGCAGATGCACAAACCAAACTACCCATGTTATGGACAAGAATGGCAACATCTGTACATCAGAGAGTGAACAAGCAGCCAGATGGGTTCAACACTTCCAGGAAATACTCAACCTCCCTGAACCTGAACAACCAGCCAATATCACAACAATAGAGGATATCCTGGAAATCAACACCAACCCCCCTGACTCTGCTGAAGTTAAAGCTGCCATTCAAACCCTGAAAAGTGGTAAGGCATGTGGCATAGATGGTATTCATGCCGAGATGCTTAAGGCTGACATTCTAACATCAACAATAGTGCTGACGGACCTATTCCAAAACATCTGGAACAGTAACACCATCCCTGAAGATTGATCCAAAGGCCTCATTGTCAAAGTCCCCAAGAAAGGCAACATTAAGAACTGTGACAGCTGGCGTGGAATTACTCTTCTGTCTATCCCAAGCAAGGTTTTCTGCAGAGTCCTTCACAATCGCATGGAGACAGCCATTGACACCAGAATTAGACAGGAGCAAGCAGGCTTCAGGAAGGGAAGAGGATGTTTGGACCAGATATTTGCTTTGCGTAACATCATAGAGCAGTGCTTGGAATGGAATACACCCCTCTACATCAACTTCGTGGACTTCAGGAAGGCCTTCGACAGTGTCCATCGACACACCCATTGGAAGATACTGCAATCCTATGGAATACCATCAAAGATCATCTCAATCATAAAAAACATTCTATGAACATTTTAAGTGTAGTGTCATTATGGGAAATCACCTCTCTGAGTGGTTTCCTGTGCAGTCCGGAGTGAGACAAGGGTGCATCATCTCCCCTATCCTCTTCCTGGTCGCCATAGACTGGATTACAACCAACACCATAGCAGACAGACCCAGAGGCATCCAGTGGACTCTGCTCTCCCAGCTGGAAGATCTTGACTTCGCTGATGATCTTGCTCTCCTATCAACCAACCAGTACAACATGCAGGCTAAAACTGATAGGCTGAACAACTTTGCCAGACAAGTTGGGCTCAGTATTAACACCTCCAAAACACAAGTGATGTGTGTCAATTCCATTCCCACAGCACCCATCCTTGTTAATGAGGAACCCCTTGAGTTTGTGGAAAATTTCACCTATCTGGGCAGTCTCATCAGTAAGGATAGTGGGTCATCTAAAGATATTAAAGCAAGGCTGGGAAAGGCTCAGGGTGCCTTCTCCCAACTCCGTTCTATATGGAGATCAAAACAATACAGCCTTAAAAGAAGATGATCCTATATAACTGTAATGTAAAGTCTGTTCTGCTGTACGGTTCAGAGAGCTGGCCAGTTATCAAAACTGACATGAGGAGAATGGAAGTGTTCCATAATGGATGCCTCTGACGAATATGCCAGACTTTTTGGCCCTAATAAGATCTCCAACAATGAATTGTACAAGAAAACGGGAAGCTGGAGTATCACCAAGGAGATTACACGAAGACGCTTGAGATGGATAGGACACGTGTTAAGGATGGAGCAGGACAGCATCACAAAAGTCGCCCTAAGATGGACACCACCTGGTAAAAGAAAACCAGGGAGACCCAAAACCACCTGGCGCAGAACTGTGACACAAGAGCTGGAACAGATGAACCTGTCATGGGGAGAGGCCCAACATGCTGGCAGGGACCGAATACAATGGAGAGTGCTCATTGAAGCCTTATGTCCCATAGGGGATGAGGAGAAATGATGATGACACCCCAAAATGAAATTTTGTCATTAATTACCCTCCCCATATGTGGTTTCAAACCCGTACAAGCTCTGTTCATCTTCGGAACACAATTTAAGATATTTTGGATGAAAACTGGGAGGCCAGTGACTGTCCCATATACTCCCAAGTAAATAACAGTGTCAAGGTCCATAAAAGGTAGGAAAGTCATTGTCAGAATTCTCCATCTGCCATCAGATGTGCAATCTGAATTTTATGAAGCGACGGGAGCACTTTTGTAGTCAAAGAAAACAAAAATAATGACTTTATTCAATAATTCCTTTGTTAACAGTCTCCTCTGTGTCTCTCCATATCACCGCATGCTGCGTATACTCTTCTGTGTCATCCGAGCCACAAGGATGCGCTGTTTTATTTCAAGCTAAATACACGTAGAAACAGTGCATCCTTGTGGAGCGGATGATTTATAAAATCTGTAAATATGCATTTCTCTCTTAAGGTGCATCCAATGAGGAAATGGCTGGTCAGGATCGTCATCTTCATCTTTGCGACATGGACTCCGAAAACACTAATTTATTAATAAATATTTCAAATATCTCATTATTTCCCCCCGACACATTCATGGTAATTACTTTTGCTGAGGCTTTGTGGCACGCTTTAGCCTATTGTGTGCGTTTTTTTGCACATGACCAAAACTCTTCCAAAATGCAGATTTTCCCGAAGCATTGGGAACTTTTATTAACTCCCTACACTCCAACTTCTCCCTGATGCTCTGCATGGTGAACTGTCACCTGTATGCTAATGCGTGCGTCTGCGTTGCGTATTGCATAGGCGATGTAGCCTAGCCTATAATGTTTATAATATAATCAATATAACAATATTTCATATAGTAGCCTATGTGTGCTCTGTGCGTATATGGACACAATGCAAGGAGATTAGCTAAATGAGGCCGAGTCCGAGCCGAGTCCGATCTGTAAAAAAATAAATAAAATGTCCCAGGCCTGGCCCTAATAGACTCAGCATGTCTGGCACATTTGGGACCCGACGGGCTTGCAGACCTCTACTTTCTGTGTGTGTACTTTGGATGTGTGCATTCAGAAAACTAAAGGCTATATATCAGAAGTTTAAACTAATATGTGTTTAAAGCATGATTTTAGTGCAATAGACATAATAATCAAAACAAAACAGATGTTTTTTGACAGAGATCTGATATACGAGCTGTAATGGCACAGCCTGTTCTGGAAAAGGGGGCAGGAAGCAGCAGGAAGCTGCATTTAAAGAGACATGCACGAAAACAGTGCGTTTCTGCTTCCACTCATGTCCTGAGACTTATTTTACAACTTGTAAAAATGGGGCACAATAGGTGCCCTTTAATACACATTTTGTAGAATCATAACGATTCAGGTTGGTGAGAAAAGATGATGTTACAGACAAATGTTGAGACAAATGGTCGATAAGGTAGTAGAACTGTCAATACTTCGCAAAGGAGTGGAGAGCAACAACCAAAAAGTACCAAATATAGGTACCAAAAAGTTTGCAGAGGATGTGGAACTGGAGATGCCTTAGCATCCTTTGGTGGTCAACAGACAGAGTCCTGGGTTGAATTGTTACAGTAATTAACTTGACAACATTAATTACCAGTGTATCCAGTGGATGCCGTCTATTTCCAATTTGAATTTTTGAATTCTCTATATTGTAGACTTTCCAGTCTTTTCCTTGATGAATATGTGTGCAGTTTGTGTGAGTGTGTGTGTGTGTGTGTGTGTGTTGTTCAACCCTTTTGGCCATGACAGGACTGTCAGAGTGTTCAGAAACAACCTCCTTGGTTGTTAAAAGACAAGCACAGAATTCCGGACCAGCCTTCTTGGCCATGACAGAACAGTCACAGAGTTCAGAATCAACCTCTTTTGTCTGTCAGGACAGACTGAGGGTTCAAAAAAGGCCTCCTTAGCTGTAACAGGACAGACAGTGGGTTCAAAAATGGCCTCCTTAGCCATGACACGATAAACAGAGAGTTCAGAAATGTCCTCCTTAGCTGTAACAGGACAGACGGAGAGTTCAGAAGCAATTACCCATGCCTTGAGAGGAGCTGAAGCAAACACCCCCACCACCTCTGAAGGGTTCATCAGTGGACAGGCGGGCTAGAGTTCATAGTGACCAGTGGACTAGAGTGCATAGTGTCTGGTGGACTTAAGAGCACTGAAACCACATCACTTTAGAGCACTAAAACTGCTGTGCTTGAGAGTGTTGAAACCATGTAGTTTGAGAATGGCGAAACTACAGGGCTCGAGAGTGCTGAAACAATGTCACTGGAGAGCATTGAAATCATGTCATTTGAGAGTGCTGAAACTGTGGTTCAACTGTGAGAGCATTGAAATATGTCGCTTGAGAGTGCTAAGGGTTGCAGGGTAGCCAGCCGCTCATACTGACACAAGCAGTGGATCCTCCACACTGGATGCCATTCTCAATTTCCTTTGGACTGACCTTGTGGCTCTGGATATAGTTGATATGATGTGAAGAGTCTCCAAGATGGCGGCCCTGATAGGACAAGGGATGGTGGCCATAACGGGACAAGACTCTGGAACGTCGGCCATTACGGGACGAGACCCTGAGTTGGTGGCTATCTTGTGAAAATACTCAATTTTATGAAAGGTTTCTGGATAGGTAACCAATTTTTGACCAGTCTCTATGCTAGCAGTTGTTTTGTGATAAGTCTCTGGATTGGCAGCCATGTTGGGAAGAACTTTTGCTTCTCCTACAGTGAAAGAGGAACCAACCAGCAAAAGTGCAATATCCAAATGTTAATTTATCAACTCTTGAGGACCACTTCGTATGAGTACAGATCTTAATGGTTAATTTAGTTAATCGCAAAAGAAATCAATAAGTAGGTCAGGAGAACAGAAAGATATGAAATGCTTGAATGTGGTCCTCGACTTACTGCTGGGTCTATGGTAGGACTGGAAGCACTCAGTAAAGCCGCTGGATCCAGGGTTTAGCTGGTGGAAATTGGACTCTCAATATTGTTGTATCGTTTTGTTACAATTTTAAATGCAGATGTTAATGAGGAAAAGTGACAGTTAATGATCAACCTTACTACGACTGTCTTCCTTGGCTATGGTTTAACTTGGTGTTTAGTCAGAGTTTTAACACACTGCACGAAAACACTACACATTCATTTAAATAGCACAGGTGTTATTCATTATTTTATTCATTTAGTTTGTACATAAGTTGCTGTCTGTTCACTCTATAGTTGTGTGGTTTTGATCATGGGTGTATCCAAAATCACCCCCTATACCCTCATTCACTATCCCCTACATTAGGCCACTATTTCAGTTCACTTGAAGGAATGAATTAAAACGAGTGAGTAAGTGAGTAAGTGCACCAGAAGGACTGCCGCTTTTGCTTAGTTTGTGCTTGCTGTTTAATAGTCATTTGAAACTGGCAAACTACCAGCTCCAGTAGTAAGATTCAAGCATTTATCTTGAACTGTGTCATGGAAATTATTTGTAAACCCTGGTTTAATAATCTAATAAACAATTTGCAATGAATTTGTACCCGTGTTATTGCGCTCTACGCTGTGGATGAGCGTTTTGTAAAATGAATGGATGGATGATTCAGGTGCAGGCGCCATATTCTGGTGAGACATGGGAATTCATTCGATGCGTGACTCTCACAGTGCATTATGGGTATTCTCTAGTCGTTGAGCACTAATTTTGCATTGTCGGATTGAATGAGTGTACTCGAGAACATCCACTATGGTTTAAGACACCGCTACAAATTGCTGTACCCTCAAATAGTGCCCTATATAAGGGTATAGGGGGCTATTTCAGATACAGCCCATGTTTACATGCTGTCTCGTGGCTTTCTATTTTGAGTTATTTGAATAAACATTATTTTTATTATTTTTATCATCATCGTCATCCTTGGACTTTACGTGACAATGATTTTTCTTTCTGGTTTTTGTGTCCTTAATTTGTGGAAGGACGAATAAGTACTTTCCTATGTCCCTTAAATGGCCTACAGAAACTGTTAATAGTGCTCTTCTCTCATCCAGGTTAAGTTATTCATGGTGCGACCAAGTAATTGAGTAGCTTGCAGCCCCCTCTGTTGGTGAAAATAATCACTAAATGATTTCTTTGGCAACAAAAGCTATATGTTGTTTGGGCTTTTTACAGTGTATTTGCAGTAGCCTAGGTGATCAGGATGCCCACTCTTTGAGTTTTTTTTTTTATCATTGAAATTAAAATTTAAAAAAGTTAAAGTGAAGGGACATGTGGCCAAGTATGGTGTCCCATACTCGGAATTTGTGCCCTGCATTCAACCCATCCAAGTGTGCACAAACACAGCAGTGAAAACACACCCAGAGCAGTGGTGCAGTGGGGGGTTCGGTGTCTTGCTCAAGGGTCTCACCTCAGTCATGGTATTGCAGGTGGAGAGAGTGCCCCCCCCCAACATTCCTAACGGACCTGAGACTCAAACCCACGATCTTCGGGTTACAAGTCCGACTCTCTATCCATTAGGCCATGACTGCCCCTCATTGTATTTGTGGGGTGTTTTGAACATACTATAAAATGGGAACATTTCCGGCAACAGAAAACCAAAAACAGACTGTCCCCAGAAATGTCCTTAATCTACAGCACATACAAAATACCTAACAAATACGTTGCTAAAAAGATCAATCAAGGAGAGCAGAGAATAGACACCATTATCGGTTTCAAGGTAGCCATACTAATTTTTTTTTAGCCCTCTATGGATATTGCCATTTATAAATGACATTAAGAAAATGGCATTTAAAATACAATATTAATGTTATTAAAAAAATTATAATGTTATAAAATAACAATGGTATTTTATAAAATTTATAACATTTACAATTATAATGGTATAAAAAAAATTATTTTAGTGATGTGAAATGACATCACCTTCAACCAGTAAAATTAAAATGTATTAGCCATGTGCTTCACATTTTTGGTAACTAAGTAGTAAAGGAGACATAAGCCATGTTAAGTCACATGCTCTCAAGGCTCCATAGTGTCATCTACTTATGTGTGGGTTGTGTGGAATACACTGAAAATGTCTTGTCATTTTTGTATGATTTTTGGAAGATAGAGAGACAAATCTGTACTTATTTCAGAAAGTATTGATGATAGTGATATGAGTGCATCAGACAATCAGTTTGTAGTAATAAAACAAGTTGTTTAGGACCAAGGAGGATATAAGCAATGAGGGTGAGGGCAGTGATGTAGGTTGTTGTGGAAGTCAGGCATTTGAGTACATTATTGTATGCCAGTTTGAAAGATGTGATCCATACAACAACCAGAGGTCAGGAAAGATGCCAATGTCTATTGGCATTACTATTTGCTTGTTAAGACTGATGTCACGTGTCACCTCTTCCGTGTCCAAACGCTCTATCAGATACCACGAAAAAACAACAAAAGGTGCTAATATACACTCACAATGCGATATAATACTACCAAAAAAAATTATAATCCTAATCTTTAACTCCATACCAAAATCCCATATAGTCAGACTATGAAAATGAAAATAAAAATAAATAAATATAAAAATTATTTGTGCTTGGGACACTGTGAGCATGGAGACTGTAGTGTACACTGTAAGTTTGAAAACGTTTAGCTTAAATGTTTAATATAAATAAACAGTGCTCAAAAACGGCTGCTGAGGTACTATTCTCAAGTGAAGCGAGTTGAGGCTTGGACCCAGAAACAGCGCTTCTTATGTCACCACTTAACAACCGAATACTGACAGACAGCGAAGTTCCAATGATGACTGCACAAGTCAGTATCTACTTATGTGTGGGTTGTGTGGAATACACTGGAAATGTCACTTTCACTTGTGCTACGATAATTGATTCGAAATTACAAGATGAAACACAATGTAAAAGATGTTTTAATTCTTTTAAAACACTAAGACATGGCTTTCTGGCAGTGAAATTGCATCCAAATTTGTGTTAAGTTTTAGAATTTTTCACACGCGAGTTCCAAATAAAATGTAGCAGCACAAGAAAAAAATGGAACGTTCATAACGATTTTTTGTTTTTTGAAACAGTAAGACATTTTCACTTTTTTCAGATAGTGAAAAAGAATTTGATTGTGTGTGAAATTTTGGAAAATTTGCCAAAAAAAATTTACCCTAATGGGACAACGTCAGTTCTAAATGACGGACCGAACCCCCCCCCCCCCCCCCCCCCCCCCCCTCCAAAAACAGGTCAAAGGTCAGACGAAGAAAACTAATTTTGGAAAATGATTTTACTCCTATTATATATATTTACTCCTATAAATATAAAGTCATTTTTTTTTTTACGCTGTAAATTGACAATAAGTCCTGTAGAGGGTTCGATTAAAATGTTGTATGTACTATATAACAGGCTCTGAACAGCATACGGGTTTGTTTTGCACACAGTTTTAAACACTCTGCGGTCACAATGCAATAATTATTTCCCACACACATATCTTAACTTAAACATGTGAAATTATGCTGCAATAAAAAAGATGAATCAACTACACAATGAGGTAGGCTATATATTGAATGTCACCAGATCAAACTGGAAAACAGTTCTTATCACATCCGCTTGTCAGAGAAAGTGTTAACAGTGGTATGAAATGATGGCAATATCTGTGTAAAACCTAGTTGTTTTTATTGTTGGTGTTGCATTCATTTTTAATATCCGATACAGCTTTACGATTCCCTCCGAAAACAGCCGAGCTCCTGGAGGTGCGCTGTGGGTTGGAGCTAAAGAATAGCAAGCACTTGAGTGCTGATTGCCAACAAAACACGAACATTTTATGCAATTTTGATTACCGTCTGTGGTTCTGAATCATGACCAGAATCTTTTATGGCTGGGACTGCTCCATCTTTCAGTATCCAATGATATGCAAATCCAGCATCAAACTGGGCCTTATAAACCACACACAAACAAATGAAGCGTGTCGATGGGTGTGCTCGCGCTCTCACTCTGGTTGATGTGTGCATGTGTGCGCTCTTCCAAGAGAAGTGCCCATACTAGGAGTTCCACCCTTCATGATGTCATGAAGACCCAAGATCGGAAAAAAACTTTCCAAAACTTGTATGAAACCAGAAGGAGTGTAATTTTTTTTTTAAACTTTGGTCATATTTAGTATTAAATAACTTATGAATGCATGAAGTAGCATAGACTTGGTCGGCATTGCTGGGAACGCCCACAATAACGTCATAACCGTTCATGCCATGGGGGAAAACAAAGCATTCTAATTAATGCATGGATACCTTGTTAGGTGCTTGATCTTTACTTTTTGTGATGATTTCGATTGATTTTTGATTTGTGCAATGCTGAAAAGTTTCTGTGTGGTGTTCTGTACCTTTAATAAGTAAAAAAAAACTGATCTGCAGATTTATATGCCGAATAAACAGATAACCGGAGGTAGCACTGAGTAGCACACATTATCAGAACTCTGACAGTAGTTATGGATATACAACGAATGAAAAATATCAAGCTTAATATTCATATTTATATGCACTCCAGATAGGCTATACTTCTTACCCTGCAATGATCTGTCATTAGTTCCATCCACCTACAGTTCTGATGGCGCTTACAATAACCCTCCTTCACATCACAATCAAATAAATCTCACTCACTGATATTTTGATATTTTGTGCTGTCATAATCTATTTAAACATTTATTTCATATTGTTATACACAATTCCTTATGAAAATTAGCAATGGTATTACTATAGTAAAAGTTTAGTAGGCTAACCATGTTGTTTTGCCGTTTTTATTACCAATTGTAGCCTATAACCACAGTTTTACTACAAATACTGTATCATGGTTAAACTATGGTTAGTGTAGAAAAACATGGTTTTTACCATGGTTTAACTATAGTAACCAATAACCATGTTTTTTGGTTGTAACCACGGTTAATTTCCATAAGGGATCTTTTCATGTTATTTTATATCTTTTTATTTTACAGGATGTATTTGTGAAAATTATTAGGCAGCACACACCACATAGAATAACGCTGCACATTTCAAGGCACTTCAGTGGACCTTAACGTTACCTGTTTTGTCAGTGTTAAAAATATTTTTATTATATCAGTAAAAAAGTACAACAGGCTTTTACTCAAGTCTTTATCACTTTATTAAAATTAAGCAAAGCAAAACAACAAATGTTTACTTTCACAAGCCGTCCTGCATAGGCTTGTAGTAAGCTGTCTCTTGCCTGGAGACTCAATCAGGTAACAAAAAATGTCGGGAAACGACACCTCTGGCCATCCTGTTGGGTTGTTTGTCCAGTCACAGATACCGTACGGACAGTCCGACCCAATACGGCTCAGTTTTTATATGTATGTTGCTCTGTCGAGCGACAAAAATGTTTTTATGTAGGCCATTCTGAGTCAACACCATGCTTTTCCAGTGAGGGGGAAAGGACTGTTTTCCCTCACGCAGACTCCACCCACACAGCTATGATGTGACACACACCAAATCTATTAGGGACCCCCCCCCCCCCCAATTATTTATATACTGTATATATATATATATATATATATATATATATATATATATATATATATATATATATATATATATAATAAAGATACCAAGCTGCATATGTGATGCACATCAGTTATGCTTTGGTATTTACTCTGAAGACAACGTTGTCAAAATGAGCCTAAAATGCAAAAATATAAGCATAATTGGAAATGATGAATATCCATTTCCGAAAGCACAAACATAAAATAACATTTGAAAAAAAAAAAATGTAATTGCAGTATGAAGTATATTCAGTGTTTGTTTTTAAACCAGTTAGGGTCAATTGATTTAGATTTTTTATTTTGTTTTAAACAAACAATTCAAAACAGAAAAGCTACTGATTATGTTAAAGGGGTCATATGATGCGATTTTATAATTTTCCTTTCTCTTTGGAGTGTTACAAGCTCTTGGTGAATAAAGAAGATCTGTAAAGTTGCAAAGACTAAAGTCTCAAATCCAAAGAGATGTTCTTTTATAAAAGTTAAGCCTCATCCACACCCCCCAAAACGGCTCGTTCTAACACCCCCCCCACGCAAAGAAAGAAGGCGTACCTTTTATTCTCGCTGAAGTACTGTTGTTGCTGCCGCCGCCATTTCATATAGATGCTGTGTGTTTGGTTGTGAAAGCGAAACTACTTTGTTTGGCCTTCCAAAAGAGGACAATATCTGCTTCGTCTTGCCTGGAGCTGATCCGTGCTGGTCGCTGAGGAAATACATCAACTTTGCACTGTGGATCACCGAATCGGCTTGGACAAAGTGGAGTCCACCCCGGGGTCGTCACATGTGGTTGCCACAAGCACAAGGTACACTCCTTCGTAGAATCCGCCTCAAGCCGGCCGCGGCTCACTCTAGGCCTCTGGTCTCTGCTCACTCAAGGCCGTGGTGTGTGACGCTGTTTCATTGAGAAAGCGAAACTAATTTGTTTGGCCTTCCAAAAAAAACACGACTAGAAATCATGTTTATATTACGTTTATAATGGGTTTTATGTTTATGTCGCGTCATTCCAGCTGGACAGGGCATCACAATATGTTAAGGGGAGTCACACGCTTGAGGCATTCGGCCAAACACAGCACATCTCACTTTCCAGAGCGATGAGCCTTGTAAAAATCAATGCGTTTCAGAAGGCGGGGCATAAAGGAGAAACATACAGTATGTGGAAAATAATGTGGTTTTTGAACCTTAAACTGCAAAAACACATTTCATTACACCAAATATATAAAATAATGCTCTTTTTAGCAGCATCATATGACCCCTTTAACAATGCTGTTATAAATTGTGCTTGCAAGTTCATGTGTATTGTCTGTCTGTATTTCATTTGAGGATGTCAGTATTGCCTCCCAGAGCTGCTATTTTATACTGTTGTCCATCCACATAGATCTTCCTTTTAAGGATGCTTCACAGGTTCTCAACAGATTTGAGATCAGGGGATGCTTTCTACTTTTATGTCCATAGCAACCAAGGGTCAATAGTGTTCTTTGCTGCATGGGAGGGTGCATTGTCCTGTATAAAAATCATTAAATCATTTCATTTTGGAAGGTATTACTCTTCTTTTTTATATCATTTGTCAACAAAAAAGGTTTGTACTTAGGAACTCCACACACCCTGAAGAGGTCATTTTAACAACCATAAGACCCCTAAAAGGACCTTCTATCTCACTTCCCAATGTTCCAGCCCAGATCATAACTCCACCACCTCCTTGCTGACGCCACAGTCTTGTTTGAACATGATGACCATTCACCAATTCCATCCAGAACTTTGTCCATCTGGACTATCCAGTGCAGCACAGCATTCGTCAGTGAAATAAACTGTTTGAAAATAAGTCTTCATGACTTTCTGTGTCCACTGCAAATCTTTCTCTTTGTGAGCTTTAGTTAGAGGTGGCCAAATGCAGCTTAATGCACGAACAATACAAAAAAAAAAAAACTAACCATCTTAAGAATCCAAAGACCCATAGTTAGCCAAATATCTGTTTACTGCTGAACAGTAACTTCTTTATTTATTCATTTATAAAAAAATAAACTAGCCAATTTTTTCAACCAGCTGACAAGATAAAAAAAAATAAACTAGCCATTTGTTGCATCCAGTGGGGCATAATTACGGATTATAATGACTTATACTGTGTTTCTACGCGTTGCGTTGTATTGGGCTGCGTAAACATAAAACCATGTCTGCATTTGTGATCTGAGAAATGACAAACAACAAGCGCTACTCTACACTAGAGGCTGACATTTTTTTCGGGACTCCCACAGGAACAAAATTACCAATAATCACAGGATTGGGACGGGACAGGAAAAAATGGCAGCGGGAGTGGGCAGGACCGGGAATCGTAATAACATTTTGATCCCCAACTTTATACACAAATATAGCCTACCTTTTAAATAAATAAACTATAAACTGTAGGCCTATATTTTAATTTTGAACTCAATTCTACTTGCCCTGTCTCTTTATGCTCTCCCCCTGTTTTCTTTGGTGTGGCTGGTTAAGTGAATGACGTACGCATAAAGGACAGATTGTTAATGGCTGGTCTATGTGATAATACAGTAGCCTACATTGGGCAGGACATCCAAAAGCCCACCTATCATTCATCAACCTCAAATATAGCTTTTCATCTAAAAGATGTATGTAGTAACAGCTTTACATGGCCGTTCAATCTAATGTTAACCTAGAGAAATGTGCGCAGTTGAAGTATGTGTGTGGAAGCTGAACAGCAGCGCGCTCACAGGAGGACAGATGGAGGCACCGGTGCACTCACTTGCTCTTAAAATACTCTGTAATTTTTGTCATACAGATAAAAGTAATAAATCTTTCGAATTCGTAAAGACTGTATGTTTATTTGTGTGCACTCAGAATGACAATGAAACGTTGCGCTTCTGTAAAATAATTAAAGCAAACAAGATGCTATTTCTGCCGTCTCGATCATGTGAACTTGAGCGAGAAACTTCGAAACTCTGTGTATGAAAAATAAATCTACAGAGAGTGAAATGTCTACTTTCAAATGAAATTTTTTTTTTTTAAATATATAATATATATATATATATATATATATATAGAATTATATATATATATATATATATAATATATATAAATAGAAAATGTGTGTGGGGGGACGGGATTTTCCCACAGTTTTTTCGTGGGATTGGGATGGGATTTTTTTTTTTTTTGCGGGGGTGGGAGGGGGGAGATTTGAAAATCCACTCCTGTGACCCCTCTACTCTACACTGCTCAAAACAATAGGTTACTGTCGTAACCCTGGTTCTCTGAAACATCGAGTGGAGAGATCCACCTATGGGAAGGGCATCCCTACCTGACCTCTGCAGAAGCATCCAATTGCACCAAGTCTGGCTAGACAGACAGAAGCGCGCAGCCAATGCCAGGTAAGGCCCCGCCCCCTTACCTAGGGGTATATAACGGCTGCAGTGCTGGCAAGTATATTCGCTTCTCGTGTGGCAAGCGGGGCAAAGCTGGTGGATCTCTCAGCTCTATGTTTCAGAGAACCGGGGTTACGACAGTAACCTATTGTTCTCTTTCATCATCTCGTGTTCGAGATCCACCTATGGGAGAGACATGGACAGCTGCCTGATTGCCCAAGACACACATTGAGGTTCTGTAAGCCAGAGAAGGTCAGTCGCCCCAGGGAGGCGGTGCCTGACATGTCCCATACTCATGAACCTGCAATACTGATGCACACACGACTGCTGTGCACATGCAGCACATGAAACATGTTAGCATAACACACATGATAACCAATGTGCATATAAATACACCCAGAAAAGGAATTGAAAAACATGCTTAGTGACAGAGATGTGCATGGCCAGCCGCCCCATTCACTCCTTCTTCATCACTTCCAACGGGGTTGCAAGGAAGGGCTAAGAAGACCCCACCCCTAAAACCAAATGTGCTACCAAGATACTGGTGACATCCAGCCGGTAATAATGCACAAAGGTATGAGGAGAAGCCCAACTGGCAGCGGAGCAGATGTCCTGCAGTGACACTCCCCTAAACAAAGCCCAAGAGGTGGCAATGCCCCTCGTGGAATGAGCTCTGATGTCCCCTGGTGGCTGCATTCCCTTTGATTTATAAGCCAAAGCTATAGCATTCACAAGCCAATGTGAGAGGCGTTGCTTAGAAATAGGATTCCCTCCATGAGGGGGTGCCCATGAAATAAAGAGATGGTCGCATGAAATAAAGAGCTGGTCGCCAGTGCGCTTAGGTTCGTCCTCTCACGGGCCAAGCCTAAAGAGCCACCCTGGGGGGTGCCACGGCTCGGCATATAACAGAGGGATTATCTCCGCCAGCCATGGTGCTTTGGGCCACCTGGGTGCTATCAGAATGAGAGACAGGCCCTGCTCTCTCACCCTGGCCAGTGTAGGAATTATAAGGCACAGGGGAGGAAAGGCATACAGCAGCACTCTGGGCCACGGGTGGGCCAGTGCATCTACCCCGAGGGGCGTGTCCATGTCCTTTAGCGAGAAGAACATAGGACAATGGTAGTTTTCATGCGAGGCTAATAGATCTACGGTTGCCTGTCCGAATCTCATCCATAACATATCCACTATCTGCGGGTGAAGGCGCCAATCTCCGTAGATTGGGTTTCCCCTCGATAGAAGATCCGCACCTCTGTTTAGAAGGCCTGGAACATGAGTCGCGCGTAATGACAGGAAAACCCGTCTGCTCCACACCAAAAGCTTGTAAGCTAGAGCGTGAAGTTTCGACGAGCGCACGCCACCCTGACGGTTGATATAAGCCACTGCCGTGGTATTGTCGCAGCGTACGAGCACATGATGTCCCTACAGGCGAGGCAGAAAATGACTCAGAGCTTTCCATACGGCCATAAGCTCGAAATAATTTATGTGCGCTGAACGTAATCTGCTCGGCCACAGACCATTCACCATTCTGCCCTCCTCCCGCATCTGTCGTCACAACTTTCCGCATCATAACCATCCCCAGAGGGGTTCCCTGTGCGTAAAAGTCTGCGCTCTTCCAGTGGCGCAAGGCTGCCGAGCAGGCACGCGTTACTATTACAGCGCGGCAAAGATCGCACGTCGGGCTGAAATGTAGTAACAAAACCCATTTCATGAACGCTCTCATTCTCAGGAGTCCTAGCGGTACAACCTGGATAGATAAAGTGCGATATTGTACTTTCGCCCCCTCTCTGAACTGCGACAGACAGTTCATTAGAGAGAGAACGCGCTCTTGAGAGAGACGCGCTCGCATGGAGACTGAGTTCAACTCCAAACCCAGGAAAATAACATTCTGACTGGGTGTAAAATTGCTCTTGCTCACATTCACTCTGAACCCGAGAGATGTGATGTGCGTGAGCACACGGCAGGTGTCCTGCAACACTTTCTCTTTCGATTCGGCTATGATGAGCCAATCGTCTATGTATGTCAGAATCCTCAGACCTGACATTCTCATGGGTGCTAAGCCCGCCTCCGTACACAGACAGGAACACCGGGGGCTTAGACTGAGCCCAAACGGCAGAACTGTGAATTCGTAACATGTGCCTTGGTAGGCGAAACAAAGAAACTTCCTGTGTGGTGGATAAATGCTTATACGGAAGAAAGCTTCTTTCAGGTCGACCGATGTGAACCAGTCGTTCTGTTTTATGGCGCGGGTGAGGGAGCCATGAGTCAGCATTCTGAAATTGTATTTCCTCAAATGTTTGTTCAACACACGAAGGTCCAAGATAGGGCGGAGAGAGCCGTCCTTTTTTGGGACCAGGAAATAATGAGAATAAAATGTGTGAGGCGTTCTCCTCCGTGTGTGAAGAGAGAACGCCGTTGAAATGCGGGGGTTTCATTGCAAACTGCAGTCTGTATCCCTGCATTATAATACGCATCACCCACTCGGGAGCCGAGACAGTTTGCCAAGCCCATTCGTGACTCGCGAGTGTTCCCACCCGAGTCGCAGCGGAGCTGTGTAAGCCCAGCTGGTTTATTTGTGATGCAATGGCGCCATCTAGTAGACACACCAGGGGCAACATGCAGGGGTTCAGACAGATTTCCTCTCTCCGCAGGGAGATGGACTCTCTCTGCGGAGAGAGATCCTCTCTCCGTAACGAATTCATTTGATTCGTTTGTTTTAATGTGTCTTTTTGTTTTTTGTGTGTTTTGTGTTGGGGAAACACTGGGGCCGAAGCCTTTATTGATTGGGTGAGAGGAACAGAGTGTATGCGGTGTGGTGACACTGCTTTTGCACTTTTCCTCACAACAGACCCCCTGAACGTGAGGGGAACCGATCCATCCGCGGGAGACCCTGCGTCTTTTGAACGGGGGTCCTGGGACAGGAAGAGAGTCCGAAGGGCTTGTGGCCCGTGAACGCGGACTCAATGCCCCCATCAACCGAACATCAGGCAGACCGCTTACGTTTCGAGTCGATGGGGGTAGGGTTAGATGGTCTTCCAGCCGCGGCCGCGGCGGGAGTCGATTTTCCCCAGTGCTTAGCAGCCGGTGGGTTATTCTGCCGTGGAGGGGGTTTGTTGCGGGGCCTTTCCTTGCCCTGGTGGAAATGTCGTCCCATGGCAGGAGTGTTAGGCAAACACGCAGGGAGTGCCTGGCGTGGGGCTGCCTTCCTAGGAAGGCATAACTTGAAGGCCTCGTCCTCCTTCTTTTTGTCGTCACACCGTTGTTGCATCAATGTGACGGCGGGGCCGAAGAGAGCCTGGCCGGGCTCCACCGACGCACCCGCGATGCGCCGCTTCTCACTGTCAGGAAGGCCTGACAGGTTAACCCAGAGCGTGCTCTCCCACCACAGAAAGCGCCATAGAGCACCCGCAGGCTTGGACGGCCTGCCGAGCGTTACGGAGGACAAGGTCGTTCACCGTGAGGATCTCCTTCCACAATGGTAGAGAAGGAGTTCCCTTTTCCAGCTGTTGCCCTAATTCGTCCAAAATCTCCGCCTGGTAAGCAGAGAGGAGAGACGAGACATTCAGGGCCCTGACAGCCAAGGCCGAGGACTTGTATGCGGCCTGGTGAACTGAGGCAGAAAAACGGTCCATCTTGTTGGGCAAGACTATAGGCTTAGGGGGAGCGAGCAGCCCGCTCTGAGCGGGGTTAAGGTGTCTGCCGATGGAAGGCTCGATAGCGGGGGGGTCACCCATACCAAGCGCTGCCATATCCTTTACTTCAAGGCTCGTAAGGCCGTGTTTGAAGTCGAGTGGTTCACTCCAATTGTGCCTCATATGCTTAGTGCACACTGGAAGTACATGGAAGAGTTGTTTCCTTGGACCGGGAGGAGGTCCCAACACTTTTCCGTCGTAAATATCCCTCTCCTGGTCGGTGGCGCTCTGTGGAGCCGGCCACTCAATGTTGAGGCGAGCGGCTGCTCACCCCAACACACTTCCAGGAGGATGGACTGAGGCAGGGCTGTGTGGCCGCTAGCCTGGGGAACGCCAGAGGGTGGGATGGCCTCCTCGTCCTCTGAGACCCCAAGAAGGGCCGCATCATCCTCATCGCCGGAACCGGCCGGTTCGTCGGCGAGCATGAGGTTGCCCGCGAAGATGTCCTCTTCGGGGAATGCGGGATTGGGCTGGTCAGCCCAAACAAGTGAGGAGGAGCCCCGGGAGTCCCCCGGTAGCGCGTCGTCGTCACCGTGTCCCCCATCTGAGTCAGAAAGGCCGAGCTCGGCGCACTGGGTCGCTGCAACTTTAAGACACCGTCATAAAAGCTTTTTGGGCAGCATAAGGCAATGACTGCAATTTTCCGGGTTCTCCAAGGCTTCTTGAGTGTGTTTAAGGCCCAAGCAAACCACGCAGAACGGGTGAAGGTCCTTAGCGGCGATGAGCGCTCCACACGCGGCCGGGCAGGCCCGTGATAGGCTATTCCCCAGAGAAGCGGTAGGTTTAGCGACACACCGGAGAAGAACTCGGCAAAAAATCCGTGGCGGGCAGCCGTGGAAGGAGGAGCAGGTGAAACTGATGAAAGCGCGGGCGGCTCTGAATGTAGAACACAGCAGAAGGCTGAAAAGACGACAGTCACGTCTGGCGGAGGCTGATCAGGCGATATGTCCTCCTGAAGACACGAAAGTGAGCAGCGTAATCCAACCGAACTGTGTCAGTGCAGAGATCGCGAGAAGCGAATGTCAACTGGAGAATAGCAGCGCTGCAGCCGTTATATACCCCTAGGTAAGGGGGCAGGGCCTTACCTGGCATTGGCTGCGCGCTTCTGTCTGTCTAGCTAAACTTGGTGCAATTGGATGCTTCTGCAGAGGTCAGGTACGGATGCCCTTCCCATAGGTGGATCTCGAACACGAGATGATGAAAGAGAACTCATGTTTGAATCATCAGTGACAAATCCTTTACACATGTAAACGTACTTACAGACTGTGAGTCAGAACAGCCGGCACTGTAGTCTTCTCTCCCAGGATCAGGAAACAGTCCTCCATAATGTGTGCTGCACATATCTGAATATTTGGCTTGAACTGTTCTGGAACAGTGTTGTAAATATAACTTAACCACTGATTTCTAGTTGTGTCCTCTTTTGGAAGGCCAAACAAAGTATTTTCACTTTCACAACGAAACGGTGTCTCCACGACATGGCGCCGGCGGCAACAGCAAGAATAAAAGTCAGCCTTATTTCTTTGTGTGGATATTTGGGCGGTATTATGCAAATCTTCCCACATCGTGACATGTGGGGGCGTGTTTAAACGAGGGGTTGTAGTAGGGCGTGGACGAGTCTTAACTTTTATAAAGAATATCTCTTTGGGTTTGAGACTTTAGTCTTTGCAACTTTACAGGTCTTCTTTATGCATCAAGAACTTGTAGCACTCCAAAGAGAAAGAAAAACTTAAAATCGCATCATGACCCCTTTAACTTCTTGACTCCATATTCCCACCTTTTCTACAATAAATTTGCTGCTGTCTTGTTTATTTTATGTTATCTTGTAATCTAAGTTAATTTAATTTTTTAAAATATATAAGGTATTTATTTATTTATTTATTTTTGTGTGTTGCTGTGTTTTTGCCCCAGCACATGAACACTAGTGACGTTGCAGCCAGGTTGCAGCCAGTGTGCGCGTTCTCGTGGAGCTTTTCCGGTGTCGTTTCCTGTGTTTGTAAACTGACCTGAGCTAGAATAAAAGAGTGGAATTGAGCAGTACTAAGGTAAGATTTATGCCCATTACACGTAGAGCTTCGATAGAAATTATTTTTTACTGCTCTTTTATATTTCAGAATGATGTGGTCTTTTGCGCTATTACAGGCCTCGAGAGATAGAGATTTGATTATAGAAAGCTATATGTGCACGAAACACACATGATCGCATTTAAAATAAACTCCAGCTCAGATCAAATCATTCCTGACTGATGCGAGACATGCGGTGACATGTTTAAAGGTTTTTAAATAAACGAAGCTCGACTTAATGAAAGGATTAGGTGTGTTAGCTGAGGATTGTTGTTTCGCGAGGGAGTTAGTGCGAAGACCCGCGCGCAGGGATGCTTTTCTCAGTCTGTCTACGTTTATCACAACATGCATGAATGTATTCGGTGTTTGCTGTTAAACGCATAATTTAAGTTCTCTATCTCTGGCAGTACTTGGTTTTTAGCCTGGCGTCCAACAGGACCCCACTATGGACGTCTCCCAGTAACACACCTCAGTCAACTCCATACTTCATGAAATGCTTTGGATGTGTCAGATAAATGAGCAAGGGTGAGAGAAAAAGATCTGAAACCTCATGTGGTTTGCTGTTTGAAGGGGCTAGACACTGCTGATAATGATTTGTGCGCCCACAAGGATTTTTAGTTGATTGATGTACTGGTCAAACAAGCTTTGACTTAAAATCCTACAAAGATGTTTTTAATTTGTTTAGAATTAATTTAATTCATTTGTATGGGAGTTAACTTTGTATAGCTACTGCTAGTAACCGATATTTAATATTTTTGAAGACTGAAGCATGAATCCTGGAGCATGAATTTGCGAAAATCACTGTAACAGCGCTGTATGGATTGTTGCATTTATAAAATAATGACAATAACAGTATAAGACACTATTTGTCCATAAGTAGTGACATTTTATTAATTATACACATTGTTGAGTTATTCTGTTGCTAGTTAGTTACAGATACATAGCAGTTCCACGCATAAATTGAATTTGTAGTCCAGGGATATGTTCTTTTGCACTTTGCAGGAGCTTCAAAAATGCTTCATCCAATTAAAATTTCAAGTCAGAAATATCCATTTGGTAATTTTCATTTAAGCCAAAGTATACACTGGTATTGATCTAAATATTTAGCGTATGCGTAAGGGGAGATGCATAGCCTTTCAAAGTAGTTCATTTGGTCACATGTGCAAAATCATATGTTCAATGCGCACAAACTAAAAGTGTTGTCTTTGACTAGTGTCTGCGCTTCTTCTCTGTTGTGCCTTAGAGTCGTTGAGATCTTTTAATTTCTTTAAACAAACACTCAAAAATGTGAACATCTATGGTTGCTCGTCAGTATTTTGTTGTTTTCACTGTTCAGTCTCATCTTCGACCGAAACAATGACTTTTGGTTAATCGATTAATCTATCTATTTTTCTGATACGTTAGTTAATCTTACAATGTCTAGTGCTGACTGTAATTGGGAATGCACTTGCATTATTTATTTGCTAAACTTTGCCAACATCGGCTTTGAGCATAAGTCAAGCCAAGTCACCATTATTTATATAGTGCTTTTAACAATACAGATTGTGTCAAAGCAACTGTACAGCATTACTTAGGAAAAAAGTGTGTCAGTAATGCAAATTGACAGCATAAGGTTAGTGCAAATCTACATTGTTTAGTTTCTTGGGTCTGTCTGCGTATAGGTTACAAATTGCAAATGGCAGGAAAGTGGTGTTGCCATACTAGCCATTAGCATCTGCTCTGGGGAGTGTTGAGTCTTTGTGTGAAACATGACAGATAAGGAGGCAATGAAGAATCCCAAGCACTGGTTTCCAACCAAAAGTCTGAACAAATAGTCCGAATAAAAGTCTGTTTTGTAATTTTGAAGTCGTAGCTCAAGGATGTTTTGTTTCGAGGTGCTCCTGTGTTAGCAGTTTTGCTGCGGTAGGCCGTTTCACTTTTACCAGGCATGCAGAGCACCATTTTATTACGTCTCTGTTTAAAGAACTCCCACACTTTGGGATACAGTCTCATTTTCACTATGCCCACTGCCCAGGAGCCATAGCTGCTATCAAATTGGGATGAATGTAAACAGTGAGAAAAACTGAACACAAACTGACATATTTATGTAATCAACATCATCTAAAATTTACGTCACACACAGGCCTAGCAAATTATTTGCAATTTATGGGTTTAAGTGCTGCCTCCAGTGGAGGAAAGCCTGTAATTGTTGTTACTCGACCTGATCAGTCTTACAACACTTGCTGTATTTGCTTTGTGAATGTTTCATGTTTCTACTCTAATTCATCTTTGTCACCGTAAAGAAAAGACATTGCTGCATGATAGAGTTCGATGAGACTTGCGTGACACTTGGTCCAAACTGACGTCTCCTCTACACATCTCGCCTGTCTCTCAAGCGCTGTCCACCACCATGTCACACATACCCGGCAGCTCGGTCCGGGACCACATGAAATGGGTTAGTTCTCTACACGTTTCACACTTCAGGACATGCATGTTATTTTCCTCTATTGGGTTATTAGATTTTGTATTTTCACTTTAATTCTAGCCCCAAATCCATTAGTGCTAATTGATTACCACATAAAGTTTACACTTCCAGCAACAACAGCTCATTCTTTGTCTTGTTGTTGTTTTTTAAGCAGGGCTGTTGGGATGTGAAGCGGTGCTGTCCAGCATGGCTCTGATGCAGGCCAGTTCCATCGCTGCTCCTAAGAAAATGATCTCACCCTTGGGTCCGGCTTCAGGCCACGGTTCAGCCCAGAGGGATGCACAGGACCGTGGGATGCAAGGACACATGGTCTTACCAACGAGCATGACCTGCCCTCCACTGGTTAGGAGACACCTTCAAGCCATTGATTTTAGAGATGCACTGATCGACCAGGAACCAGAATTAGCCAATTTTCTGCATGACCGGCCGGTCAGTCTGCCGATTCCGGTCTGTTTTGACGTTATGCTCACATCCACACATTAATTGTTGTGGAATTTCTTCACTGTGAATGAAGAAGACACAAAGTTCACAATTTGTAATATGTATAGGGCAGCAGTAAACAGTGGGGGAACCACGGGGCTCGATTAACGCTTGTCTGGGACAAGTCAATTTTTTAAGGGGCAAGTGAGGAAGAATTTTACTTGCCTGACCAGACAATTAGCTTGATAAAAACAACAATAAAAAAAAATAACTAGGGAAGCATTGAAACTTGGCCTCCAGTATCTTTCGCACTAGAATGATTCTGATTCTAGTTTTAAATTGTCCTGCCAGATGAGGCTTGCACAGCCTGTCTGATGTGAGAGAGAGAGACTCATAACGAATCATAACAAATGAGTGCAACAGCACACAGGAAGTTGCATACTTCAATAAAAAAAGTTACTTATAACATTACACAACCAAGATGTTTCTCTGAATATTAACACGATTGGAATATTGATTTTATACAATAGTAGTTCAATAAACAAAAAGTTCAAATTAACTGACTTACATATTAGACACAATATTTGTAGACTGTTTTACAAATCTAGTTAGTCAATGATTCAGTGGCCCGTTCATAAAGACAGTCACTTGCCTCATTTCTGAATGAATCAGCCTTGTGAACGAATGTTTGAATGACTGAATGACATATTTAAAAGCATCATAGCATTTTTCACAACATTTCTTATTTGTACGTTCAAAAAACATTAATTTTAAAACATTTATCTTATAAAATTATGCATTTGAAATTTTGTGGTATATATGCTTTTATGGCACCTCAGCTTCATCAAACAGTCTGTGTAAATACATCTAATGCTTCTTCAAATACTGAACTGAATTATTTAAAACAATGTACGGATTTGAAGTGAAAGATGACACATTTAATAAAGTTAGGGGAAAAAAAATTATATTTATAAACATAGTGGGAAATGACAACTGTTTCGTTATATACAGCAGCTCATTTTCAGTTAGTTGTTATTTCTGCCTCTTTCCAGTCACAAAGAACTTTTATTTTGAGAGTTGTTTAGTTGAGAGAACATCTGTAACTTTTGACTGGGGGGACTGTAATGTTTAATCATTTCTTTTATTATGTAAATGTTTTTTGCATTGAAAAAAAGGATTTTTGTTTGTATATGCTGTCAGATATAGTAAAGAAAATCGGTATCGGCAGGTCACACTTACAAAAAAAAATCTGAACGAAATTTGATCAGTCAAGAAAACTGCAATCGGTGCATCTCTAATAGATTTGTGATTAGAGTGGCAAATTAGTCATTTTGGTTAAATTGGATATTTCGTGCCATCTGAAAAAAATTAATTTTCAAGAAACGCCAAAGACCTAGGTTGCTTTGGATGAAAGCTTCTGCTAAATGAATAAATGTGAATGTAGTGTAAGTGATTCTGATTTGGCAGTGTATAATGCATGATTTTCTGTTTTTAAACAGTGATTTTGTTTTAAAAGTGTGTAAAATAAGTATAGATTTAAATTCACTAATGTTGGACATGTCCTACAATGTGACTTTATATTAAGTCTGAAACTAGCATTTTACTAATTATTTTCTTTATTTTGTTAATAATTCCACATGGGTCTTTAATAATTATTTTTTTTAAGTGACATGACACACAGCCTAACCCATCCAAAGTGCGCACACACAGCAGTGAACACACACACACACACCCGGAGCAGTGGGCACAGTGACCAGTGAAACACACACCCACACCAATAATCTCGTATTGGCATCATTTATGCTGCGGTGTCCGGGGAGCAGTTGGGGGTTCGGTGTCTTGCTCAAGGGCACCTCAGTCGTGGTATTGCCGGCCTGAGACTCAAACCCACAACCTTAGGGTTACGAGTCAAATAATCTCATATTGTTTAAAATACTACATTGAATATTGTACTTTTTTACTCTTCTCGCACAGAAGGATCATTTAAAATGAACTGGTAAAGGCAAAAATCAGGTTAGAAATGGAAAAAAATGCTGATCAGTTATAGCACCCAGACAGGATATAGGTTCAAAACCTAAAATGTTGTATCAACTACCCAGTTATTGGTATTGCCTTCTGTTCTAAAAAAAAACAAAACAAAAAAAAACTTGATGTCTGCATATAAGCCTGTAATTATTGGCACAAAATTAAAAACTTAAGAGGCATTCATTCACTTTGTTGGTAAAATATTATTTCAAAAATGTGTTGTATATATTTTATAGTGTTGTATTAAAACGCAGAGGTGGTGTTGTAGGTTTACAAACATTTGTGATTCATGTGTTTGTGTGTCTGTAGCTTCTGCGGAAGGAGGTTGATTTTACAGCTCCCCGATTGCTGGATGAGAAGGAAATGAGACCCAATGAAGACATGCAGCTGAAGAAAAAGAACAGGAAGTCGGGAACACCCTCCAAAGTGAGAGAGCAGGACGGGCAAGCAGGGAAGGTCAGTGTGTGGGGGTGTAGTGTGCCACAGTCCTGTCGGCCACTTATCACACAAAGTTTGTTTGAATACACTGCTTTCTGTGAGACATTTGAGATTTTCAGTGTTACTTGGTCGTATGAGAGGGTTACTGAGAGTATTGTAAAAAAAAATAATAATAATTCTTCCGATGTGACAGTGCAAGCGTTTAAACGGGCTGTTCCTGTATGGTAATGGTGTGTTAGTGGTGTTGTGGGGGAGGAGATGGCTGGTTTTGGTCGGGGGGTGGGGCGGTCTGTAAAGGGAGGGGAACGCTGTAGCACAATAGCTGTTATTGTGTTTTCACAGCACCAGTATCTACTGTGATTTAAAGAGCTTTGTGCTTCTTGTGAAGTTTGGCACTTGGCTAGTTAGTTTAAGTTTTGGTTCTTTTATGTGTGGTATTTATTGTTAGGTTTTTCTGTTGCGTGTGAGTCATGGGTATGCATGTCTTTTTATACTACAGTCATGGCCAAAAATATCGGCACCCTTGGTAAATATGATCAAAGAAGGCTGTTAAAATCGAAATTTTGGTTTGGATTCACTGTCAGTGCTGCGCTTGGTTTGAGCTGCTTTAATTTGCATTTGGGAACGCAGCGTTCGTCATTAAAAATGTTTATAAATATGTTGTTGTTTACAAAGAAGTTTCAGTGTCACATAATCCAGAATTCATTTTAAGAAATTCATTAGAAATCATTCTAAGATGCTGATTTGCTGCTCAAGAAACATTTCTCATTATTATCAGTGTTTTGCTGCTTAATATTTTTGTGGAAACAATGATACCACTCAAACATTTGTATAAGATTTTAAAAAGTTTTTTTTTTAAATGATTAATTTTATTCATCATGCATGAAAGTGATAAAAGTGAGTGAAGACATTTAAAATAATTTCTATTTAATAAATTCATTAGCAGATTTGATTAATATATTTGATAAATGCAAATAAAATGCTGTTCATTTAACTTTATATTTATCAAAAAATCCTGAAAAATAAAGTGCATCATCATTTCCACACAAAATATGAAGCAACAAAATTGTTTTCAACATTGATAATAATCAGAAATGTTTCTAGAGTAAAATAAATTGTAATGATTTTTTAAAGGTCATGTGACACTGAAAACTGAAGTAATGAAGAAAATTCTGCTTTGCATCACAGGAATAACATTTTATATAAAAAACAACAACAACAAAAAAAAAACATTTTATTAAAATTTTAAGAAATTGAAACTTTTTTTGTATTTGTAATAATTTTACAATATTTCTTTTATAGTACTTTATTATAATATATTATTATATTGTTGTCATGGTTATTAAATGCTGCTTTTTATTTTTTATAGGACAGTGTGTATTTAAAAAATATAACATATACATATTAACCTTCTAAAATATACATTCTTAAAAATCATAACAGGCTGCGTGATCATAATAACCTACTACCTCTGTCTCTAGCTGATCACATGTGCCTGATTAGACCTGTTGTACGGTTGGAAGATCCAAACATGGCCCATTATAAGATTTCTAACAGAATCAGTCACTTAGTGATTTTTTTTATCTGTTGGTATTTGATAGAATCCATGATGCCATGTATCTAAACAAGATGTCCAGGACCTCCAGCAGAAATATAGGCCCACAACATCAAAAATACAGCAGTATATTTCATTGTACACATCGAGTACTTTTTTTTTCTGCACTGTGTTCACCAAACCCATCTTGAGTGTTTGCTGCTAAAAAGCTAATTTTTTAGTTTCATCTGATCATAGAAGCCAGTCCCATTTAAAGTTCCAGTCATGTCTGACAACAGAATATGCTGGGGATTGTTTTTGGATGAGATAGGAGAATTTTTCTTTAAACCCTCCCAAACAACATGTGTTGATGTAGCTTCTGTTTGACAATTTTTTGAAGGTTTTCTGAACCAGAGACTATTTTCTACAATTCTCCAGCTGTGACCCTTGGAGAGTCTTTAGCTACTCAAACTCTCCTCCTCACCGTGCATTAGGACGATATAGACACACGTCCTCTTCCAGGCAGTTTTGTAACATTTTTTGTTGGTTGGAAATTCTTAATTATTGCCCTGATGGTGGAAACGGGAATTTTCACTGCTCTAGCTCTTTTCTGAAAGCCACTTAACAACTAATCGCTTGTCCCCTTCAGAGATATTTTACTCATGAGAATTTCTAGGGGTGCCAGATGTGAATTCTAGGGGTGCCAGTAAATTGTCCACTCTTTCTTCTGTCAACTAATCGCTTGTCCCCCCATTTTAAATTCCCGTTGAAGGTCAGATATTTGTGAATTTTTAAAATACAAGATCAAAAGGTAACAATGCAGAATTTCTAGGGGTGCCAATTAGGGATGGTCGATATGGGCTAATTGTCCATCTTTTTATTGCGATAACGAAAAACAGGGAATTGTATTTCATAGAAAAGTATTATCTTTCCTAGTTTTACCCAAAAAAGGGGTGTTGTCCCCCCATTTTTTCATAATTCTTAATATCCAATATGCACAGTAGAAAATGGTCACTGTAGGATTTTGATGTGTAGCTGAATTAGAGAAATATTTAAAATAAAGGATTCAAAGGATGTAAGCAATGCAGATAAAGTATATTTATTACGACATAGCTTTATCACTGTATATGATAACATTGATTTCTGCCTTAGGGGATGCGAAAAAAACCACATCTGATCTTAAGTTATTTGGAAACACATGAAGTTAATATGGAGAAAAAAATGTCAATGTTGCAACAGGTTTTAAACGACTCAACACATAGTATCACCCAGAACATTGAAATGGTCTGTACAGGTTATTGTTCCAGATGAAGGAGCATACGTCCGCATTCATTTTTTCACTCCAGTCCCACAGTTCACGCTAGACTTTATCGTCTTAAGTGGGAGACTATAAATTTTACGGTATAGTCGCAAACGATAAGATATCATCCACACTTGGCCATGTGGAGTTTTAACGTAATATTCACCCAGTATATTTGTGAAACATACTATTTTTAAGCTCACGTGCGAACTATAAAGCCCGTGTCAATGTTTGTATTGTTCATCAGCTGGAAAAAATCATTCTGAATGGTAGTTGGATGGATTCTGATTGGGTGTCAATGTTTGTATTGTTCATCAGCTGGAAAAAATCATTCTGAATGGTTTCTCTGTGCCTTTATAGTTATAGCTGTGGTGTGGACTCTGCTATTCTTTAATATTGAGAACGACTTTTAGAACTATATCTTTATATCATTATCTTTATAGTTATCATCCTTGGTGGAAAGTTAACAGTGTGTGTGTGTGTGTGTGTTTCTTATATAATAAAAGTTAATGAGGTCTAGTTTTGTTTTGTTTCTAACTGGAAAACGTGCTTTTGTGATGTGTGCCTATGATGTATTTAAAGTTGAAAAATAAGATGTATAAAAAAAAATCAGTGACATAGTTTCTTATGTAATAATCATGCAATAGTACTAGGGATACCTTTTTTTAAAAGGTGTTTTTTTTTTTAACAAGGAACATTGTATTCAAAGTTGTGACCTATTTAAGATTATGAGTGAGTACATTTCGGCCTGTTCCTCACACAAAGCTGTTTTGGAGCTTCATAAGATCTGGAATATAGTGTATGGATCATTTTTAAGATAATTCTGTGGTTCTTCTGTTTCCTTTTGAACATTGCAATTTCCAGTCCTTTGAAAAGTGCGATTAAAATGTCTTCCATTCATTTTCCTGGTAGGCGGTTGTGGATGAAAATGGAAATTGTCCACTTTCAAAAGTCCAGAAGAACTTTATCTGTGATCACTGCTACGGGGCTTTCAGGAGTGGGTACCACCTGAAGAGACACATTCTCATTCATACTGGTATGAATATTGCAGCTGTATTGTAAAGAGGTGTACATACTGTATATGCTATACTTATATACTATACGCCACATTAATATGTGCTAAAATTCTATATGGTACAACATACATTTAGGTACAAGAATTATCCCCTTTTTATTCACACATATATTTATCATGTTAGATTGTGATGATTTGTTGGTGTGTTTCACTGTTTTTCACTTTATCACAGGAGAAAAGCCATTTGCATGTGGCGTGTGTGACATGAGATTTATTCAGCGCTACCACTTGGAGCGACACAGCCTCACTCACACTGGTATGACTTGTTCCTGTGCATTTTGATTTTAAATAGTAACTGTTACCTGCACATTTGTCATTTGATAAATGTAAATAATGTGCTTTTAGGGGTAAGATCATTTATTTGTATGTGAGTGATGAATTATTGGGCTTGTATGATTTAAAATCCAAATGTCCAAATAAAGCTGCAAAACATGATCTAAATTTTAGCAGACTTATTTTATTTGTTAAATTCACTCCAATAAGCATTTAATACAAAAACACCCTGATTCACTCCAATAAGCATTTAATATTAATTCAAACTGAGCTGTCGAGTCAGGTGAAGCTTTAGAGTTGCTCTGATATGATGATCATAAGAGACAATAACTGCTCCCCAAGTTATGTGTAACTTTATGTCAGATGGCAATAGAAAGGCCAAAGTTCTGTAGTGCAGTTTTTATGTCAAGTCTTCTCCCTGTACATTTAATGTTTGCAGCTTAGTTAAATGTCTGTTTAATGCCTTCAGACTTGTTTCCAGTGGTGATCAGACACATTTTATCAAACAAAGTTTCATGAACACTGCATGGATCCAAATAAATTGTTTGCATATTACTCTGAAGTAGGCACTAAAGCAAAAATCATGTACTGCATCTTGAGTCAGCTAAACCCTTGTAGGTGTATAACGCTTTTATTTGTTATGAGGACATTTAAGCAAGGTTTAGATTCTGTGTAGACGATCATTGAATTTGCCACTCTGTGCATTTAGGAGTGAAGCCGTATGCTTGTTCCATGTGTGACATGCGGTTTTTCCAACGTTACCACTTGGAGAGGCACAGCCTCACTCATACTGGTATGTGTCGTTACATTGGACATTATTTCTAAAATAATTCTACAATATTTACTTTTTACACTATAGCACTCTTTAAAAATGTAATAGCAAAACTTTGACACAAGCATCATCTTTATTTACATTAACTATAATATCAAAGTCACAATTGTTCCATTTAGGATTTTTTTTTTTCTTTTTCATTATTGTTTTTTTTTAGATGCTGTCTTTGATGTATGGTAAAAATAAAAAAAAAATAAAAAAAAACAACCTGTAAGGTGCTCTCATTAGTCTTTTTAATTATATAAACCTAAAAATGGATACTTATAAACAGAGTTACAGATCATAGTGCGTCTACACAGAACAAAAACCTTTATTATTATTATTATTATTTTAAAGTCTCTTCACACCAAGTAGAATGACACAAGAAATAATTCTAAAATACTTGCAAATATTTTTTTGCTCCAAAGCTATTCACACCATGTTTTAACTCTCTTTTTTCTCCCCCCATAAGCATTTGAGCAATTAGAAAGTTGACCCACTCCAAAAAAAAAAAAAATAAAAATAAAAAAATAATTTGAAATGATGCTAAGAATACAGTACTAGTAATAGGCTTTTAGTCTTATTTGAAATTGTTAGAATAGCATTTAGATAAATATGAATCCATTTAAACAGACTTTTGTTAGCAATACTAGTTAGTAGAAGTACTAGTTAGCAGAACTGCTGTACTTTTAAGTAAGCTGTCATGATGTTGTGCAGAAATACAATTTGAAGACAGTTTATTGATATTTTGTTCTGCGTTTAGGGGTCAAACCATATGCTTGCACCATGTGTGACATGAGATTTTTCCAAAGATACCACCTTCAGCGACACAGCCTCATTCATACGGGTACAAGTCATCTCTTACCCAGTGCGCTGCTGTAACTTTCTGTATTGCTTTTGTTCATTTGACTGACCTTTTCGAACCATGCCGTGTTGCGCTCACTCTGCAGTTCCTTTCTGCTTTGCTGAGCATTCCTGCACATTGTCATGCACATGACCCTTGTTGCCTCTGTTGCCTTTTTAGCATGCTAGATATTGTCTGCATGACGTTTGCTTTGTCTGTGAGGCAATCACAAGTCCCTGTTGAAGCTTCATATTTAATCTTCACAAAAATTGCTTTTCTCTTTCACCTCAGTCTTTGAAAGGAGCCCTGCTGATCTTTGTTCTAACAGCAAATTTTCATGAACAAATGTATGTCATTGTGGTTGGCTTTTGTGCAGTACTGCAGAAGATCTTAAGTTCTGAAGGTGCACGCAAAGTATGGCACCCTTTAACTTATTATGGAAGAATGACAACTTCCTTAGTTTTCTTCCCAAAATTCCATTGATTTTGAGATGTTTGTGCCTTTTTTTTTAACCATGCATTCAAAATCTCAGTGTCCAACCTGGCAATCATAGTTCATGCGGATATCTCATAAGCTCGTTTACAGATTTCATAGTTTTAGGTTAGAAATGGTGCTAATAGGGGTGGGGCGATATATCGCATGTGATTGTCACATTTCGTCAGTAAAGCCGGTTCCCTGATTACCGCTAAATCACCATCACCTGCTTTCAAATGGAGCGGCATTTAATATACAGAGCCGTAGTTAACTGACAAGCTACGCAGTATCGCTTTCATTATCGAAGGCGATTCATCTGCGATTATGAACGCGATATTGCGTAGCTTATCAGTGATCTACGGCTCTGTATATTAAATGCCGCTCCATTTGAAAGCAGGTTATCCAAAGCAGTTATCCAAAGGGTAATCAGTCTTATTATTTAATCCAACTTAGACTAATCTATGCTTTTATGTAACTAAATAATAAAACAAAAGACCAGCCTTAACGAAAAAAATAAATAAATAAATAACTTGTAAGACTAGACTAAACCTTTTCTGTAACCAGCCACAACATTCAAATCTGCATTCGTGCTGATGCTGAAGAGAGAGCAGTTATCATGTTTAGGTATAGAACTTTTTTGTTTGTTTGTTTTTTAACCACACAGTTTAATTTCTGTCTTACAACCATTCATATTATCACCTAAGTAATGGGATAAAAGTATATAGTTAAGAAAAAAAATATGTCTATGGTATACCAATCAAAATAGAGAAAATCACCTTTTGAAAGTAAATGAAATTGTTGCACCACTAGGTGACGACAAGTGAATGGTTAAATTTATTTGTCATTAAATCATCAATTCAAGAGATTAAAAACCACTTGTTTTATTACTGGATGAATCAGCAAAGTAATTATGAGCGAATCATTCAATCTTTCATTCAAACAATCATCTTTTGAAAATAATTAATTCTGATTAATTCAACATATTTAAATAGATTACAGAAGTTATTTTTTTGTCACAACCTCTAGTAAATTTCACATTTGTTTAGTTCCATTTATGGGAGAATCGTGATTGTAAAAAAAAATAAAAAATTATTAATTCCAGATTCTCAGTTTATCCAGAATCGTGCAGCTCTAGTGTATACCATGATCTTCAAATGTTTATTGACATGGTTAACACAGTTGTATGTACAGCGGTCCTGCATGAGAGACAGAAACATGGAGAAGGAGACACAGATCAGGAGGACTAAGGCTGAGTGCTATGATGAGAAGTGTCAGTCAATAGAGATTTTGCTATGTTGTTTATATTGCGATGGGTGAATACAGTTGTGCTCAAAATCATTCATACCCCTGGTATATATGAGGCTGTGAAAGAAGGCTGTGAAAATAAGTTTGCATTGTTTATCCATTTGATCTTTCATTCAAAACATTTTTTAAAAATATTTAAATATTTAATTGAAGGAAAAAAAAGTGGTGCAAAATCACATTATGAAATAAGTATTTTTCTTTAGTACACAAACAATGGCCAAAATTATCAGAACCCCTAGAAATTATGATTAAAACATCTCTGAAGTACATTCCCATTCATATTTGCATGAATTGGCCTCCTTTTTTCACAGGAATATAAATATAAAGTAACACAAAGGCCAAATTCTCTTAATCGTTGATCCCAATAAGTAAAATCAAAGAATATATTTCTGATGTGCAGCAAAAGATTGTTGAACTTCACAAATTAGAAAGTGGCTGTAAGAAAGAGCTAAAGCAACCATCTACCATCAGGGCAATAATTAAGAATTTCCATTCAACAGAAAATGTTACAAATCTGCCTGGAAGAGGATGTGGGTCTATTTTGTCTTAAGGCAAGGTGAGGAGGAAAGTTTTGGGGTCAGAAAGCCCCACGGATTAAAAGTACCCCATGTGTACAATGAAATATACTGGTGTATCTTTAATGTTGTGCGCCTATTTTCTGCCAGAGATCCTGATATCTTGTTCAGATAGATAGCATCATGGATTTTATCAAATACCAACAGATGAAACAATTAAAACCTGACTGTCCATGCTAGGAATCTTGTAATGTGCTGTGGTTGGAACTTCTAACAGGAAAATGATCCACAAACAGACATCAAAATTGTAACAAAAATGGGTCACTGAGAACAAAATCCCAGTTCCCTGACGTGAACCCTATAGAAAATAAATGGGGTGAACTAAAAAGAAGCACCGACATGAACCTGTAAATCTGAAGGGTCTGGAGTGATTCTAGATGAAGGAATGGTCTCTGATCTCTTGTTCTCTAAACTTATCAAACATTATAGGTGTAGACTCAGAGCTGTTATCTTTGCAAAAGGAGGTTGCAGAAAGTATTGAATGAAAGGGTTTGATTAATTGTGGCCAATGTGTGTTAGAGAAAAACATTTATTACATTGAGATTTCCCTCCCATTTTAAATTCTTATTGTCCAATGCAAGGTTAGATTTTTGTAAAAAAAAAAATTAATAAAAGATCAAAAGGATTAATGATACAGATTTATTTTCACATTCTCCTTTGATCCTATTTCCCAAAGGGTATGAATAATTTTTAGCTCAACTGTATACCTGTACAATGCAGGAATGCTTAAAATCTTTGACAAAGCATGCACAAAGTCTCTCACATCTTGGCAAAATTGTCAAAATGCCCATCTTGGCAAGTGTAACTGAAAATGAGTTTAAAATTTAGAGTAGTTTGTGCTAAATTATCGCTTTAAAGCACAGTTCATCCGTATCCTCGATTTATTGTATTAGACATATTGTTTGTAATATATATAAAATAACTTTTTTACTTGCTGAATATTCTATTTCCTTTTGAAAATATGTCAGATTATGGAAGTAAAATGGCTTGAGACATTGTTTCATGCTAACCTTCAAAATGAGTGTTATAGCTGGTAGCCGTTATTAGCACTTGTGTTGTGAGTCAGTGCCCTATTAAGCTGTGCAACTGTATTTCACTTGCTTTTTATGTGCTTGCAAACATCTCTTGCACTCTGTTCTTGTGAAGCATGCGATTTCAGCAATATCTGTCAACAATCAGCTCCTGTATTGACATAAACGTGTTGCATATACATGGTTTAAATCTTATGCATAATTTGCTCTGGTCATCTAGGGGTGAAGCCGTATGCTTGCTCCATGTGTGACAGGCGTTTTTTCCAACGTTACCACCTCCAGAGACACAGCCTCACACATACGGGTATGAGCCGTCTCTCCTTACCCTTTGCATTGTTCTTGACTTGACTACACCAATGCACGGCTTAGCACTGTTGCCAACTTGTCAGTATTTTTCACTATATATATATATATATATTTTTGTTTTTTGTTTTTTTTGGACTGTTGCCTTGGCAATGAAGACATTTTTTTAAAACCTTTTTGAAACTTGGTTTCTACACTAACAAGATTATATATGGGGAACTGGTTGTGAATATGGGAAATGTCCAAATATTTCTTCAAATGTTTCTGGCTCACTATTATTAAACAGTTGGCAGCAATGCTTTAATACCTTGCACACATTGCTTTTTATTGTTCATGGCAAAACAGTTTGCAAACATAGTTTGACTGCAACAAACTCGAGTTTGGGCATAGTTACAGACAATGCAATGGGGTGTTGGACATACTGAAAGTTTTTATTCATCAAAACTTAACACTCCGGTACTCTGTGTTTAGGAATGAAGCCGTATGCTTGTTCCATGTGTGACATGAGGTTTTTTCAGCGTTACCACCTGCAAAGACACAGCCTAACCCATACGGGTATGAGTCAAAGGGGGCAATGCACATTTAAGCATATCAAACACTTTAGTTTGCAGTATTTACCACATGGCAATCACACTTTCCATGGTTCTCAATATGCATTTTTATTTTTTATTTTGTTGGTGACCAATGGGGTAAACACTTTTTTTTTTTTTTCAGTGCCCTCTGAGTTGCACCTATTTTATTTATTTAATTTTGTCAATGTTGTCATTTCCAGTGACACAGTATCAGCCACGGGGGTGTGTGTAATGGCTGGCCCATTCTCAGGGAACTGTGCCATATCCCGGTACAGAAATTCTCTTTTGGTTGGTTTTTTGTTTGAAGAGGTTACTGCTGAAAGTTACTGCATCTAAGAAATATTTTCCCAACTTAGCCCAAAAGTGCAGGACTGTAACACTCATAGACATCGAGGGGCACCTTGGGGGGCACACCCCCACACAATATTCAATTTATTACTAATGTTTTTTTGTGTGTGTGTGTGTGTGTGTGTGTGTGTGTGTGTGTGTGTGTGTGTGTGTGATTTTTTTGAGCACACTTTATGTTAGTTGTTAATTACTATGTGCTTACATTAAGGTGATATGGTTAGGTTTAAAGGTGCAGAAAGTAATTTCTCAGAAACACTGTTGATATTTAAAGGGGTGATCGGATGCTAAATTCACTTTTTGAACATAAATTTGTGTTGGCAGTGTGTGTACACATCTACCGTATAATGATAAAAATCCACCCAGTGGTTTTTATTTAATCCCTAAAAATAATATCCCCTTTTTCAAATCAGGCCATTCTCAGGTTTTTGTCTGTATGACGTCACATTGCAGAAGTGAGTATAAGGGTTTCTTTATGAATCTTTTCAATCACCTTTCCTAATAGCATGCTAGTTAGCAAGTTTCGCAGCTAAAATAAACAGTGCTGGTCACCCCACAGAAGAGAGGGGCAGGGTGAGCAGAGCTCATTAGCATTTAAAGCAACATCCAACCGAGCGGGTTGATGTCTGCAGAGCTGATTTTGAGGGTGTTGTTTTACACTACCATTGAAAAATTTTAACCAAAGTATGTTATAGACTTTTCATTAAAGGGATACTTCACCTCAAAATTAACATTTTGTCATTAATCACTTACCCCCATGTCGTTCCAAACCCGAAAAAGCTCCATTCGTCTTCAGAACACAATTTAAGGTATTTTGGATGAAAACCTGGAGGCTTGAGACTGTCCCAGAGACTGCCAAATAAATAACAGTGTCAAGGTCCATAAAAGGTATCAGACGTGCAGATCTTTTTCGGGTTTGGAACGACATGGGGGTAACTGATTAATGACAAAAATTTCATTTTGGGGAGGAGTATCCCTTTAATACCCTAAAGAATCATATCAACTTGTGGAAAATGGGCATCCGATGACCCCTTTAATGTCAACACACAAACAAACCCACCCCTAACAAAAAGAAACACATCCCTCCCTGTATTGCTCCGCCCCCAAATTCATGAACACGCTATGCTACACAAACAAACATAGTTTGAACACACACAGTAAAGGCAGCTAGAAAATATTCAAAAATTTGTTTGTCTGTTTCTCAGAAATAACTTACTGCACTTTTAAGTGTGAGTAAAGGGATTTGGGTATTGTCAGCAGCAGTGGTAGCATTAATCAAATATGTTTCGTCATTGACTGTTTTTTGTATTATTTTTTATTTATTTATTTTTAGCAGTGAAGGAAAAATCTATTGCAACTTGTAACGGTAATCCCCACCCCTGTCTAGCTGGTGGTGAGTGTGCATATTAATTAGCTGTTATCTATTATTGTCTCGTCTTTGATCTGTGGAGCACATTTTGTGGGATTTGCTCCCGGTGAAGCAATGCTTGCAGGATTGGGAAATCCCACATTCATATTCCTGCAAACTACTTCCCTGAACAAACATTTTGGCTGAAGTGTTGCATGTAATTCCAGTCTCATGCAGAGACCAGAGACGAGTGGCTATATTTCAGACAAAAACATTGTGTTTTACTGTGAAAATCAAACAATTAAACATTCATCTGCTTTGTGGTGTTGAACATGAAAAGTGATGCACAGTCTCTGTTAATTTGTTCTCTTCATAAATAAACAAATGCATAATAGTAAATTCATGATTAAAAAATTAAATGTAAACAAAAAAAAATGTATTACATTTCTTTTCAATAAAATATGAAAATTAAAATGATGAGGGAATAATAGATTATAATGAAATTTTTACAACCATGTCCAAAAAAATAACAGACGATGAGAAAATCTAATGCAACCACTGATCAGCAGTGTATGTCCATAATGGTTATAGATACTTCACATAAAGTTGGACCTTTTTTCAGTGGCTAATTCTTAAATTGGAACCACAACCCCAATACTAAAAACACTGATCAGCCACAACATTAAAACCACCTGCCTAATGTTGTGTAGGTCCCCCTTATGCTGCCAAAACAGCTCTGGAGCATCAAGGCAAGGACTTCATAAGACCTCTGAACGTGTCCTGTGGTCTCTGGCACCAAGTATTAGCAGCAGATCCTTTAAATCCTGCAAGTTGCAAGTATGGACTTATTCTGCAAGTCCTCCATTAATCAGGGTTTTCCTCCAGCACATCCCATAGATGCTCAAATGGATTGAGATCTGGGAAATTGGGAGGCCAAGGCAACACCTTGAACTCTTTATCATGTTTCTCAAAACATTCCTGAACATTTTTTGCAGTGTGGCAAGTTGCATTATTCTGCTGAAAGAAGGCACTGCCAACAGCAAACCACACATCTATAAAGAGGAGTCTGCAATAATCTTTAGGTAGATGGTTTGTGTCAAAGTAACATCCACAATAATGCCACAAAACAATTCCTCCAACTACCACACTTCATCCCTTCTTCCCATAGTGCTTCTTCCCCTGCTGCCATCTCTTCTTCAGGTAAACAACTAAAAGACAATGTGATTCATCAGACCAGGCAGACTTTTTCTATGAATCCAGTTCGGTTTTAGCACATTTTAGGTGCTTTCAGCGGTTGACTGATCAGTGTCTACAAAGTCCCAGCAAACACCCTTGTATCATGAGGAGCATTACATTTTTTCAGCAATTTGAGCCACAATAGCTCTGTGTGATCAGACTAGCCTTCACTTCCCACATACGTTATTCTTGAGTGCCCATGGCCCTGACTCTGGTTTATTGGCTGTCCTTCCTTTGTCCATCATTTTTGGTAGGTCCTATCCACTGCAACCCAGAAATAACCCACAAGACATGCCGTTTTGGAGATGCTCTGAGCCAGTTGTCTAGCCATCACTATTTGGCCTGGTCAGAGTCACTCAGATCCTTCCTGCTTGCAACACATGAAATTCAAGAACTTACTGCTCATTTGCTTTCTAATATATCCCACCCCTTGATAAGTATCATTGAAACAGTATATTAAATCAATGTTGTTCATGTAATTTGTCATTTTAATGTTGATGCGGATCAGTGTGTGCCTTGCAAGGCTCTAGGAATTATGTATTGTTACTAACCCTGAAGCACATTTTAAATCTGTCACTGTAACATTTTGAATTCGAAAACATTGAAATCTAATCCTGAGTAATAAAAGGTGTGTGCATTAGAGGCAGCATATGATGATGCACATGAAGGCAGCATAAACGGCAAATTATAATTGAGGAAATAAAACTCAATTTCTCTTATGTAATGTTGTGAACAATTATTAACTCTTACATTCAAAACCGGGTTAAAGGTCAGTGCAATGATGGCTCATAATGGCCTTAACTAGGAAATAATACCATTGCAGCACACAGAATTATTTAATATTTCTGTAAATATAATAGAAAACATCACTGTTTTTTGTTTTGCTCTAATCAGTTGTTCCAAGTGGCAACACTGGCTCGTGCCACAGTGGAAAAACTTTCACAGTGGAAAACTAAGGAGATAGAATTTTTGCATAATTCCAAATAAATTAAAAACAACAAAAAATAAACACTGACCAATAAATATGAGATTTGCAAAAAAAAAAAAAAAAAAGAAACATTCACAAATATCTTTTTATCTCACAAACACTGCTAAGCCTGACATTCATCAGCCCTCAGTTTAGCACTACAGTCAATCACTTGAAGATCGCTGCACACATTTGTGGATTTTGAAACATTTCTAGCGTCAAGATGCTAACAATCCACAAATGCGTGGACTCCACCCACCCTCAGCCAACCCAGTTTAGCACTCCAGTCAAGTCACATGTTTGTGTAATACTTTATACAATAGATTCCTGTAAAGAAAAAACAAAAATTAATAATTATAACTTCAGTTTCTGCTATGCAGCAGCACTCCAGTGTATTCATATTTTACTCACGTTTGATCTTGACAGACTTGACATCACACCAGTTTGTCTTCGGTTTCACTTGAAGTACATCAGGGCCTTTAAGGTTATCTAAAGTGTCCTCCAAATAAATTGCAGGCCCATTTCTTCTTTTTTGTCCATGCAGATGGTGCGTGTGCTACAGCGCAAGCATGAGGTGAATGTTGAGACAGAAAGAGTCCACTAGGTGCTATTGCACATGTTGAAGTTGTCCATCCATGCTCATCTTCAGTTGAGTGTACTTTGAAAGCTGCGCGGACACAGCTGTGCATGAGATGGTGGGAAATGCAGAAAAAAAAGAGTATTCAGGGCAGAAATCAGTCCCTTTTCTACACATTTACTATGTTCTGTAGAAGTAATGGCACATAGAGATGTTCAGGCAGTATGATTTTCATTGGGGATGATTTCGCCTTTTAAAATTTATTTAAATTTTAATACATTTTTTTATTAAAAATATTAAATATAGCGGTGCACATAAAAATCTATTTAAATATGAATCGCAATTCGGTCTTCTAACAATTCTAATGGATTCACAAGTTTCAAAATCAATGTTCTAAAGCAGCGGTTCTCAATCCTGTTCCTCGCATCGCCTTGCTCTGCATCTCTCTCTCTCATTCAGATCACCAGCTTAGCTCAAACTGTTCCATTTATACACTTATTTTCTATGCACGTGCAGTTGCAGTACTGTATTAAAGCTTTAATCGGGATAAAACTGTATATTAAAAGCTAACAGAAGCAGTAGCATTTACAAATAACAACATATCTAAAAGTATGAGACAACAACAAACTAAAAAACATACCATTAAGAGCTGTGTTTGCACAGGTTCTGCACAATCCTCTTCACTAATATCCTCTGCATCTCAATCAGGCTCAAACTGATAAGCAATCTAGACGACGCCATTGTTTACAATACAACCGGAGCACATGCCACTGAGGTGAGGGGCGGGATGTTTAGAGGGGGTTTAGCCAATCACAACACACTGGACTAGCTAACCAATCAGAGCCCATTGCGTATTTATGAGGGAGGGGCTTCACGAAATGATCAGCACATTTATAGGAGAAGGGACAGAGTGGTGTGGAATAGAGGTAAATTATGTGAAAAATAATGCGTTTTTTTTATTATTATTATTATTATTATTTTTTATGAAGCATTAACATGTTAGACCGCACCCCATAAACACAATCAAGCCTAGGGGGAAAAAAAAAAAAAACGGTCAACCACCCCTTTAATTAAAGCAGTTTCAAATATTGCAAATGGTTAGACTGCCCCAGCATTATAAACAGAACTAAGAAGAAATAACGCTTGTGTCATGCAGCAGCCTTAAGATTACACAACATCACCATTTACTAAAAATGTAAAATGTTTTGCTTAGTAGCAATTTCATATTAAATATAAAATCGGAATCTGTTAGACCATTGTATATTAGTTTTTACAATATCTGTGCTTTTACCACAGTTTTTCTATTTCATTTATGGGACACAAATGGCACCGTTTCCTGAGAATGAGCCTACTGTTGTGAACACTATTATTATTATTAATATTATTATTAATATTATTATTAGTTTTCCCCTCCAGGCTCCATATGCATGGAGGCTTTAGTTATTTAGTTATTTTCAATTTTATTCTTTAGTTTTTTAAATATGTGCTCCTGTAGCTCAAGTGGTAGAGCATTGCGTTAACAAGCGCAAGGTTGGGGGTTCGATTCCCCGGGAACACATGATAGGTAAAAATTGATAGCCTGAATGCACTGTAAGTCGCTTTGGATAAAAGCTCTGCTAAATGCATAAATTTAATTTAATTTTAATTTAAATAGAGGATTATCCATCTCAAAATGTTATTTATTGATTTATTTTAGGCTGTTTCCTTTGTGAATGTTCTGTTATATTTACTCATGAAGTTGTTACATTGAAGCTGATATCTGAAAGTCCATTCTAATACTAGTACTCTGCGTTTAGGGGTGAAGCCATTTGCTTGCACAATGTGTGATATGAGGTTTTTCCAACGCTACCATCTCCAGAGACACACCATCACCCATACGGGTATGTGTCGTCTCTTTGTACCCCTCTCACACTGCTGGCAACCCTCTACAGACACCTTGGCAATTGAATCGCCAATGGCTAGTACATTTCTTTTAGTTTACTTGCCAGACTAAATAATAAATGTTTTTAAATGGCACAGTTTTTTAAATACCTGAAAGTACACTCTTAATATCAGTCAGTCAAGCATTATAATATGATAATCAAGTATTATTTAATGATAGAACTTTAGTGATTAGAATTAAAACTTGATAACCATGTATGAATGCATGTTAATCATTTTAACTGAACTTAGGACTGGTGGTGGTGTTTTTTTGGTCATTCAGTGTTCTGTGAAAAAAAAAAAATACTGATAAGATAATGATACAAATTCTACTAATAAGAACAATATAATTATAAATAAATATTCTACATTATTTAGTCGTCCAGAGTGAAGATTTAGTCACATAAGTGAGTGATTTACTTGCAGTGTAGAGGGTCGGCTGCTTTTCTTCAGCATGAAAAATAAATGAACATATTGTTCAAAATTATAAACTTTTACCATTAAATATTTTATCTTGTTGAGATTTATTAAAAAGGTTTTCAGAAGAGAAGCAGTGAAGTTTCCTTTAAGTACACCCACAGAGTGTCAGTCATGATTATTCACCTGAAGATAGAATGGCAAATTTCCGGTTTCCCAGAATTACAAAACTTTGTGCAGTGTTTCATGTTTGACTCGTAGTTGGTTCATTGTTTCATGAGTGGGATATATCATAATTATTTTTTATTTTTTTATATTATTTTATTTATTTTTTTATATTTGTTATTTGGAAGACACTTATCTAGTGATGGGTAGATATGCAAATGTATTTATGTACTTTGTGGGAGAACAAAAACATTTGTCATAGGCAATATAACCACTTTTTATTGCTGCAATATTTTGAAAGAACATTTTCAGGAGTCTTCTGCACTACAGTCAAGTTAATGATGTTGGAGATTTCTGTGTTCGGCAATAATTGTGAAAATATGCATTTCCAACATCAACACTTTGTTAGAGAATTAAACCACGATGGATCAGAATGTAAAACTAGGAATTTGTTAGGTTGTATTATTGAGATGATGCGTATGGTTAATATTCTGCTCTGGTCATTTAGGGGTGAAGCCGTATGCTTGTTCCATGTGTGACATGCGTTTTTTCCACCGTTACCACCTGCAGAGACACAGCCTCACTCATACTGGTATGTGTCTTTCTGTCTTACCCCCCTTAGATCATATCTGAGCTCTGCTGCCATTGTCTAACAGGAAGTTGAAAGTATGCAATCTTAATATTAATAAGTTTAATAAATTACTTTCAGACAGAAGAAATGGAATGTCCACCTTTTTTTTGTTAATTAAATGAATGTGCTCTTGGGTTAAAGTGCATACCGTCAGCTATCATTGACACTACAGATGTATTCATTTCCATATTATAAATTTTTTTAAGTAAATGATTATTTATTGATGTATTATACATTGACATGTTAGTTCATCCACAATGACAATTCTGTCCACTTTCATACACCATTTTACAATCAGTTCACAAAATCAGACCAAAAATAAGCTTGATATTCTTCAGTCTAAATTTGAGAAAAATAATAATTATTCTATAGTTCTGTAGTACTAGCACATTATCAAGAAAAAAGAGAAAGCACTTCCCAAAAGGTAAAATGGCTAAAACTATAAGCTCATAGTTACACTTTAACCCAATTTTTTTTAGCATAATTTCAGAACCTGAGCAAAACTATTTCCATATTTCTAAGATGGTAGCACTGCAGTGCACTTCATGTCTAGTAGATGCTCAGTTTGTGAACTGCTCTTAGCATTCTATGCATAACTCACCCTACTTGGCTAACGAGACTGTAGACTGTATGTTGTTCTGAGTTGAGCAGTTCCCTTGAGTGCTTGGTTTAAGTTGACAGGTGGCAGTAAGGCTAATTCACTGCTACTTTGTGCATTTAGGGGTGAAGCCTTATGCTTGCACCATGTGTGACATGCGTTTCTTCCAACGTTACCATCTACAGAGACACAGCCTCACCCATACGGGTAGGTGAAATCTCTGTGTGTATATATCATTATGAACAGACTCTAAAATCACTTCAAGTCGAGCTTCCAAATCGATGACCCGGTGCTATTGTGTCTTCCAGTCAGGCTGCCAAAATGTGTCACCGCCCTGCCTGATGGGCTATGTTGAATAGTGATTCACGTTGTTCACTTGCTTGTAACGGTGAAACGGATCATAGTCTGTCATTTGCATGCATTGCTAATTTAAACATTCAAGCGTTTAAACCATTCAAGCACATGAAGAAGTGAAAGAGAGTACTGTTTGGGGTGCTGTTTTCTTTGCACATACACTCAAAGCACGCGCAGAGAGTGGTGTTTCAGACAGCGGGCAAACACAGAATTGATTCCTCTTTCACTTATCCTTGAGCTTGAACGGACACATACACACAAAATTATCTCAACATACCTGGCTCAAGTATTCTTGTAAACACAGTCGGTTTTGTCATAAGTGAACGTAAACAGTGGAGAAAGAAATAGCATGTGTATCATCCATATTGAATACGTGCATTCAGACTGTAAATACCTGCTGCTGTCTGCAAGTAATGTTAATCAAACAACAAAACACAGCTTTAAATCTGTAATATGATCCGAACCGAGTTTTGTGATCCATTGCACCCCTACTTATTTCAAGGAAATTACAATCATGGACTTTTTAATCATGCTGGTATTCTGCAGTAAAGTTCAGCCATTACTATTTTTATTTTTATTTATTTTTTTATTTTTTTATTCAAGCTAGTTAAATTCATTTTGGGCTACCAAAATCTGAAGAATGCCTGACCGAAGGGCTACCGGGATTTTGAAGTTTTGCGAGCCCTGCGAAAGCTCTCAGTATGTATGGAGAGAGACACATCTGTTTAAACTACAACAAACTCGAGTTTGTATTTTTCCTAATCATCAAGCATAAAAAAAAGAAAACACATGCTGACGATAATGCCACCTCCTTTATTTCCAACGCAGGATTATTTGTTTTGAATTAAATTGCTCATCTGATTACAGAGGAGGGGATTATGAACAGGCATGTTTGACAACTAAATCTTTGTGGCACAGAAAATTTAATGTTAAATATAAAATGATCATAATGCACACATAATACTTCATCTAATTTCTTGATGCTTTGTAATGTAGTCCGCATGTATTTATTTTTTTGTTTACTGCGGATGCACTTGGCATGAGCAGGATTTTTTTATTTTTTTTTTAAATGCTATATTAATAGAAATGCATACATGAAGTGTTGGTGCTCTGTGCATTCAGGGGTGAAGCCGTATGCTTGCTCGATGTGTGACATGAGGTTTTTTCAGCGTTACCACCTGCAGAGACACAGCCTCACTCATACGGGTATGTGTCATCTCAAACCCCTGCCCTTTTGTAGTTAATGTTAGTTTTCTGCATGTCAAATGACTTTTAGTTCAATTTTAAGCAACATCCCTTTTATGCTTCCTTGACACATGAAAGCATAAAATTGACATTTATTACTAATTAATGACATTACTAAATGTTTCAAATACACAGTTTAAATTCAAAGTCAACAACATTTATTAATTTAATGATAGTGCTCCATAAAGGTCTTTGTACCTGATAGATACACAGTATATCTGTCATCAAAGGCATCGTGTCACTGATTCCCTAATAGCAGCATTTTATGTTGCTCCATATCCACCATTCCTAGAAACTGCTAATTTATTATTATTATTGAATTGCTGATAATTTATAGATATTTCCACTTTTAAATGAATCTTTCTCTAACCCACTCCTTAGGTACTGTTCAAATAAATTCATTAAAGGGGTCATATGATGCGATTTCGATTTGTCCTTTCTCTTTGGAGTGTTACAAGCTCTTGGTGCATGAATGAGATCTGTAAAGTTGCAAAGACTAAAGTTCAAATCCAAAGAGATATTCTTCATCAAAGTTAAGACTCTGCCATGCCCCCCAAAACGGCTCGTTCTAACACGCCCCCACATCTCTACGTCACTATGTGGAAATATTTGGGTAATGTTCACGCAAAGAAAGAAGGCGTGGTTTCAGTAACCGCAGTTAGTGTTGAAGCAGCCATGTCAGGGAGATGCTGTGTGCATCTAGGAGAAAACAAAAGCACTTTATTTTCCGAAAGTAGATGCCTTTAGGAATCTTTAAGATTACTTACAAAAGAACAGCGACGCATTTTATGGATGACTGTTTCGTGAACCTAGGAGAGGAGGTAATTCTGACTTTGCTACGACAATCTGGCGCTTCTGAATCAGCTACTGTAAGTGTGTTTTGTTATTAAAGTATTTGCTATTGACTCTTCAAATGCGGAGTTTTGCGCATCGTGTGTGTGTGTGTGTGTGTGTGTGTGAGAGTGAGAGAGAGAGAGAGAGAGAGAGAGAGAAAGAGATGCATCACAGAGTCAGCTGTCTTAACTGTCCATGGCCTGTATACTGCAAACACATACGAGCTTCATCACTGTGTCTGTCACGGGACTCCGTTCCTCTTTCGGTCTTGAACTGATGGTAAAACTAAGGACATTATTAACTGTCTTTACATTCATTTAGAAAGATGAATCTCGTGATTAGGGAAAGGGGCGTTACATTTCCGACAAGTGCTTGCGGTCTTCGGCCAATCACAATGCACTGGGTCAGTTGGCCAATCAGAGCAGTCTGCGCTTGTCAGAAGGAGGGACTTTGTAGAAAACGACGCGTTTGAGAGAGGCGGGGCATAGAGGACCTACAATAATGTACAGTATTTGAAAAATAATGTGTTTTTTGAACATTAAAGCATGTCAACATATTTTGTTACTCCAAATACACAAAATAATGATTTTTAAAAAAAGCATCATATGACCCCTTTAAGAGACAAGATTAACATAAATTTACCTTAAGTGCCGTATGTTTGAAATTGCATTCTGCCACATAGTTTAAAGGAATGGACAGGGTTCAGTATGCAAGTCTATTGTGAGCATTTGTGGCATAATTTCATTACTACTGAAGATAATTTTGACTCCTCTCTCATCTACTAATTAAAAAAAAAAAAAAAAATACTCTTAGCCACTTTAATTTTATTTTGTTGTTTGGGAAAATTATTTCCATCAACCACCCAAACACACAAACTGCATTAGACAATTTTTGGTCTTATAATATTGCAAGTGGTGTAATAAGTAAAATGGATTAAATGTCAGCATGCAGAAACAAAAACAATAGCATGCTCTACATTTTTTTTTTTTAAACAGCGTTAAAATTTTTTTTTTTTGCTTTGAATGTTGTGTAAAGACATTCACTCACTAAAACTGACTCTGCATTTAGGGGTGAAGCCGTATGCTTGCTCGATGTGCGACATGCGGTTTTTCCAACGATACCACTTGGAGAGGCACAGCCTCACTCATACTGGTATGTGTCCGTTTACTGTACCCCTGATTTGTACCCAGTATTCTTGATTGGAGCTGAAGTTTGTATATATTTTTGTGGTTGAGATGTTTAGGGGAAAAAAATAAAATAAAATAAAAAAGCCTATGAGATAATTGACATTCAAATTAATAGCCAAAATGTATAATAATGAATTTTGAATGAGTTCTGTTACTTTTGAACTATTTATTATCTGTATCCTGCATCATATAATATTTGCATCAAAGTCAAGACATTTAAATGTGTTCCGTCTAATTTACTGCTCTTGGGTGTGAGACTCACGTCACGCTTGCGTGTAGTATCAGGTTTCACAATATCAGTGTAGGTGTTTCTTTGCATGTGCTTTTGTGTTTATTAAGTTTATTTACATTCATTTAAGTGTTCAAGCATAGTCGATCGTTTCACTGATCAGTCATATTTATTCACCAAGTAGGAAGAACATAACCTCAAGTCTCAAACCAGGTTTCTGATTTTTAAAACCAAAACCCCAGTGTGCCACTTTACAATCAAGCTTTTTTTTCACTCTACAAACTCGAGTTTGTATGGAGTCATATACTTTAATTATTTCTAAACATGAATCTACTCTTTATTTAAAGGGTTAGTTCACCCCAAAATTTTAATTCTGTCTTTAATTACTCACACACAAACCCAACCAAAACCATAAAACCCCAGAAAATCTTCGGAACACAAATTAAGATATTATTGATGTAATCTGAGAGCTCTCTGACCTCCCATAGACAGCAAGGGTCCTTACACGATCAAGGACCAAAAACATAGCAAGGAGATCGGTACAATAATCCTTGTGACATCAGTGGTGCGACCGTAATTTTACGAAGCTACGAGGATACTTTTTGTAAGCAAAACAAAAAAAAGACGTTATTCAAAATTGTCTCTGACCGCGTGCCATTTTGGAGAATATCCACTAGGTGATGCGGAGGAGACGAATTTGAATAAAGGTTATTTTTATTTATTTTATTTTTTTTACTTTGGAATGACATGAGGGTGAGTAATCAATGACAGTATTTTCATTTTGGGGTGAACTAGACCTTTAAGATTTCACATGGTAATCCATTCAGTCTAGAGATCCTTCAATGTCAGAAACAGTGTTTCAGAATCTTTGTCGATGTTGTGTGTTGTGGCATGCTGTGAGAATGAAGATGTGGGGTGCTCAATAAAGACTCTTTTTCTCTGTTAGGAGAGAAGCCGTTTGCATGTGACATGTGTGACATGCGGTTCATTCAGAGGTACCATCTGGAGAGACACAAGCGTGTTCACAGTGGTGAAAAGCCTTACCAGTGTGAGCGCTGCCAGCAGGTAATAACATGCTTTATAACACAGGGGTTTTAAGATATAAGACAACTCCCCTGATCATTCATTAGCCCTGTTCACACCGCAATAAGCTTTCAGCAACAAAGAGGCATTCATTTTCAAGAGCTGCCGACTTCCACCAACCAATACTATCAGTGTCGCAATGTGCCTGTTTCATTTGAGAAAGTTGAACAATATTCAACTTAATATAATTATGCATTGAAGTCAATGGAGCACACCTGATCTTTGTCCCGTCAGATGCTGCAGTGAAATGTTGGAAAGATGGAGAAGTTAATCCTGTCAGACGGAGTATGTAGTTGTTACAAGTATTTTCTGCAAACATATTGCCAGTTGTTCATCAGGAAAAAAAGGCTTGAGAATTGTTTGTCTTCTCTTTTATAATCTAAATCAAAAAGGAGTCCTTTCATGTCTAATGTACTGCTAGAAGCGGACATATTCAAGCTGCAGACCCACTTTTGCTACATATAGATAGCAGCAATGACAGACTTTATACATCGGTTTAGCTGGCATACAATTTCCCTCTAGAATGTAAATTAAGTGACAAGAAAACTGATTTGATGTTAACAGCATGTAATGGCATCTGCAAATGTTGTTCATGAATGTCACTATGCAACCAACAGTGTGAACGCCTATGAGCGACCGAGCTTGTAGAGACTGGTGACACGAAGTAAAGGAATTGTTAGCGGTGTGAACAGGGCTTTGGTCCTTACAGCTGTCTGGAATTAATTTTATTACCATTTGCTCCAAAAGTAACAATATAAGCAGTTAGGAAAATTCTGCATTAAACTGAAATATGTAGGCTCAATGTCAAATGATAAATGATGATGCCACTATTGCTAGGTGGGTGAATGAACAGTTCTGTTGGTTTGCCCTCTCAACACTTATGATCCATACAAGTTCACCATACATTCTGTCACCATTTACTCACCCACATGTTGTGTTCCAAACCCATAAGACTTTGGTTAATCTTTGAAACAGAAATTAGGATATTTTTATTTAAACCTGATGGGTTTCTGTCCCTCCATTTAAAGTCCAAGTAACCAAGACTTAAAACAATATGAGGGAAATGGAATGAAATGAATGCATATGAGGTGAATTCAGCAGTAAATGAAAGAAGTAATTACTGTTTTGAAAATAGATATGACCAGGTTGTATATACAAGATGTCAAATTGGACATTCAAGACTCAAAAAGGGAAGAGAAAGCAATTTGTGACTTGTGTAAGAATTTTTTGAGAGTAAAATATATTTTAATAGAATGCAGTGGTGGACAGTAACAAAGTAGTTTTACTTTGTTACTGTACTTAAGTACATTTTTCAAGTATCTTTTACTTTTACTTTTACTTCACTACATTCCAAAGCATAAGATCGTACTCTTTACTTCACTACATTTCATAAAACTTATCATTACTCATTAAAATGTCACGTGCTCCGAGACGCAGAAGAGGTATCTAATTCATGAAAGAAATGATTGTTTTCAGTGAACCCGTTAAATCGGTTCGCAAATCCCACCAAATGATTAATTCACGAATTGGAATGATCCGATTGCAGCTGTTCTCGAGTCGACAGCTCACTGATTCAAATGAACCTTTTAGTGCGAGTCTCCAGTGAACTGAATTCACAAGTAAGAACCGGGAGATCTAGTGAGTGTGTGTGTCTGATGCTGTTTAAAGTAAGTTACTAATGTCGAATTTTAGGATTAATTACTGGAACTGAAAATCATTTAGGTCAAAGCTGTCAGTTGTTTGTGAACTAAATCTGCTGTAAAGGGTGATCTGTTTAAGCCCACTGAAATGCTTGAATGCAGACACATTAACATCAGAGTCTCTATATTTTAGGTCAAAAAACATTAAAATAACATGGATTAAATAAAATAACTCATGCACGTTCATCTTCCCCGCTGCTGTAACATTAGCAGTTTTACTAAAATGCAATGCATTTAGCCCTATATGATGTCTGTTGTTATATTGTTTTTCAGCACACATAGCCTAAGTGACTAGCCGAGTAGACAAATATAAATTCATAACCATGCTTAAAATAAGTCAATGTTAGCTGATGCCAACTGTCTAGCTAACGAGCTTGCTGGTGCTAAATTGAGTTTTTTTTTTTTTTTTTTTTTTTTTATAATAAAGTCCAAATATATTTATTCAGCCATCTAGATAGTTTACATCTGAGGGAAAAAGAAAGTATGTGATGTTCAGAACATGGTAACTACAGTAATTATCAAAGTGGGAAGTGGTGCCCTCTGGGGGCATTTGGCCAGGGGGTCTTTACACCACAGACAAGGTTTGAGAAGAAAAAAATCATTATGAGAATCTAATTATATTTTCCTTATTATATTCATTATTTCCTTATTGGTTATTTTTGGAAAATCCCAGGTATTTTGAGCAATAGGATTATAAAAAAATATATATGCCAATATAAAATTAAATGATAAAAGTAACCTATATAAAACTGCTAAATAAACATTCATCTATCAGTACTTTTTACTTAAGTACATAAAAAATCAAGTACTTTTGTACTTTCACCCGAGTAAAATTGAAAACAGTACTTTTACTTTTCTTGAGTAATATTTTATTATACAGATCTGTACTTTTACTCAAGTACTTGATTTGTGTACTTCATCCACCACTGATAGAATGTCCAATTTTCTATGATATTTATGGAATCCCATTTCCGCCACTAATTAAAAAAATAAAACAAGGTAATTGTGACTTTTTCTCACAATTCAGACTTTTTTTCTGAGTTCAGAATAGACTCACAATTACGAGTTATAAAGTCAGAATTACGTGATATAAACTCATATCAGTTGCGAGAAAAAAAAAAGTCAGAATTGTGAGATTAAAATTCACAATTACCTTGTTTTATTTTTATATTATATTATAAATGGGCTTCCATAGATATTAGACAATATACTAAAATACATTTTTAAAAAGGTCAGAATATTTTTTGATGAAACCTGAGCGCTTTCTGACCCTGCATAGAAAGCAAAGCAACTTCTCTAAGATTTTTTTTTTTTGTGTGTGTGTGGCTTTTCTAAATTAAAAGAAGCATCATTTCAACCCAGCAGCCACTGTAGCAAAGTACAAATGGAATACACTTAGTAATGAAATTAATTTCTAGTTTGCAATTTAGGTTTTTAATTAAATGGATGCAAGGAAGAATAATCATTGAGGTGAAGTCAAAAGTGTAAACACTTCCACTAACTTCTCCGTTTTTCACCTCAAAGCTTCTCCCGGACAGACAGACTGTTGAGACACCGGCGATTGTGTCAGGGTCGTGGCGTGGCAAAAGTCGAGGCCCAGCCTTGTTCTTTCACCCAGGAGCCTCCCGCAGCCCCTCCGTCCACGTGGAGTCCTCTACATCCCGCCCCGGGCCGACTCGCAGTCTGACACCATACTCTTTAGACGACAGCACACCCAGACCTCTCTCAGAGACGCTGGCACCGTGGCTCCACCTGCTGACAGAGAGTTGCGCTACAGACAGGGTGAGGGGAAATTCTCCTCTTTTGTTTCTTTATTTAGAAACAAACAAGGTTCTCTTTTGATCATTGAGGGTTGTTTTATACTTTTTTGGTAATATATCATGGGGCTAGAAGGGGTTTTATGGTACTTTTAAGACACCTAACATGGGAATTTCATGTTTACTAACCAAAAAAACAAAAAACAAAAGGTACAACCCATCATCTATCGACTGACACCTATTGAGACACACTTCATTCAAATCAGCATCATGTGTGATGTTATAGGCCTGCTGTAAAGTGCTAAGGGTTAGTACCCCGCTGTCCTGAGGACTCAGGTAATGTCCTACTACCATCGCGAGATCTGTTTGTAACACTGTACCCATGTGTAACCATACGGAAATGCACGGTGTGCTTCCATGTATTAATTCATTAAGCATTCACAGGCTTTTTCTCAATGATAAATGTTTGATCTGATATTGTAACTATGTATGACTTTGAAAGATGTGTATATTACTGTGTGTAACAGCTGGTTTGTTCTCTGTCATTGCCATGAGCTGGTGGAAATGACACCACCAGTGGAGTTCTGCTCACTGGAAGTGTCCCTTTCTCTGACTTCACTCACTTAATGACTGGCAAATCTCACAAGACCTGTCAAGGCCATGATTTGGGGGATCATTGGTCCTCACAATCATACATTTTGCATCAAGAAAATGAGGTCTGTTCATGCCATTACGTTTTTCATTGTTACAGTTTTTTTTTTTATGAATATAAAAAATAAATTAGCACATTTCACTGATATTCTTATTACCATAATGAAAAAAATTGTGTTTTTGAATATACATTAAAATGAAATATTTAATTTTGTCCTTATTTGGGCAATATGAGCTATTAATAACAGCTATTATTGAGAATTACAGAACAACTCAAAAGTAAAATGGTTGGTTGCATTACCTAGTGTGAACTGAAGGAGTTAAATCTGACGAAATATCAGTAGAAATATCAGGCTTTATTTTCTGTATGCTAAAGCCCCCCGTCCCACCTCCTTCCTGATTTTGGAGTGATATATGGCTGAGATATGTTTTTGTGAGATTCATTATAGAGTATTGACTACACCGTTAATGCATCTACATGGTAAATGACACAATGAAAATGTCCAAAAGCCTCACAATTTCATGTACAGATTTATATGTGCAACATATAAGATCTTGTGGCCTTAGGATGTTAATATGTATTTTTTTTGTACTTTGTTTGTTTTTACACAATTATTTACATATTATTTTACTGAAATATTGACATGAGGACTGTTGTTTTCTTTTCAAAGACATTTTTTGACATTATATTGCTTTGTGTTCGAGCACAGCTGTGTTGAAATATCTATTGATATAGATTTGTTGTTTTGTTGTAAGACTCCGTTGTAATATCTGAGATGGAAGTTTTAAAGTCGAGGTTTCGAGTGTCATATAGCAGTGTTGTCTTATGCATTGGTTTACTCTAATGTGAATCTGCATATACAATGCCTTCAGTACATGTGGGCCACTAACAGATGACAAGGGCAGAGATCTGATGTTATTGTTGCACCAAATGATATTGTATCTGTCAGTTTATTAACTTCTCACTCTATTGTTAACATGATATCTACTGTTTGACAAGAGTCTCGAGCTGATGGACAACTAGGGATCGAATTGGGCATTTCCTTGCATCAGAATGCTTTCTGGTGATAGTATCTGGCAACTACAAAGAGTGTATATCTTTAGAGGGATGTCTGCTGTTTATTGACAAAAGATTGCTGCATTTCTATGTAATGACTGAATATTTTTCTTTGTAATGTTACGTTTATATACTGTAACTGAATTGGTTAAAACTTTTAGTTCTATAGTAACAAACTTTGTGTATTTTAAGGACCTTTTTATGCTAATATAATTTTAAAACACTGGAGAGGAATGTGTGAAATGATCATCTATATACGTATACAGTTGAATATTGCATACACACACACACACACACACACACATTAGTCTGTAGTTACTAATCAAAGCATTTCTCCAAAGTGTTGGGAACAATACTGCAGTTTTCATACTTGGATAAAAAGAAATAAGCAATAGAAGTCATATTGCATATTGCAGACACTTGATTCAACAACTTCATTGAATTCTTTATTTTCAGCTGAGGGTGTTTTCCAAAAAACTTCTGATAGCAAAATCTTTTTCAGACACTTACTGTAAGTAACTCTTAATAGTTTTTGTGAGGATATTAATTTATGCATAAATAAAATACTAAATAAAATGTGTGGTTTTCACTAGGGATGGGTCACGATTTTCAAATATTAGATTAGTTGATTTAATCAAACAAAATCCAACACGATCAACTATCATAACACAAAAAAACACCCCCATGTTTTCCGTGCTGATGCGGTGGTGACGCGTTCATGCAGGCAGAGGGTGGCGCTGCCAGTAACGCACAATAAGTCAACAGAAGTCTCACGCGCACACTGTAGACTTGCATGGCATATAATGGTTACAGTAACTTGGGACAATGTCATATAAGAGTTCTGTGTGGACCACAAACACCCCCGACTGGGTTAGAGGTATGGCTGAATCCTTATTCAGAAAGACACGGAAAACAAATAACGCATTCTACAGAGCCACTAAAGGGACATGGTTAGCCGCTTACTAGCGGTAGCCTGTTACATTACAGTACATAACATTTCACTTACCACATAAACAGAGTAAAGAGAGATGACTGATAGGACGAATGATAATCAGATCAACCCGAGCAGCACTGACAAACATCTTATCTTGTAAAATGTGTGGTAGGTACTGCAGAGTGCTGCTCTGTACATGTGATCGAATCTCAAGAGTGAAAGTAAAAAAACAAGCGTGCATTCAAAAGCGATTTCAATGCCCTGCATATTTATTGTTTATTATATATTAAATGTCCAGCGATATAATTGCGACAGAAGATATTGAAGTAACGTATATTTTTTCTTCCATCTTGTATCTATTCCCTTTAGGGGTTCCATTTTTTTGAAACTGAAATATCTTTGCTTTATGAGCAGTTGATTTATGCTAATCAATGGACTGTTATGTTAATAAGTGTCGTCGTTCGGTTATGTTTATTATATTAATGTTATTATATTAATATTCTAAATTAAACAGTTTATCATACAGATTGAAAGCGTGAATACCGCCTCCCTCTTTGTTTATGGTTGTTTGTGCGTGCATGGGGGTTGAGGTGTGCGATTTTCGAATAATAATCGAATAATACCCAGTGATTTTCGAATATTGTTTTTGCTTGGAATGCCCATCCCTAGTTTTCACATGATAATTTAATTTTAATTCAGGATTGTTTTTAGAAATAGCACTGGAATTAAATTAAAATCTGAAAAGATTAATAATAAATAAATAAAAAAAAATTACAATTATTCAATCACAAGCACCATAAGCTTAAGAACATGAAAATCAGATTAACCTTAACTGTACAAATACAAATATTTTTTTTTTTTTTTGTTTTTTGTTTGTTTGTTTTTTTCAGCAAGGTCTATTTTGGCTTTTTAATTATTGTTAGGGCTGACGAACAAATTGTTACAGCAACATACTCATGTCAAAATGGGCAACTGACTTCCAAAGGGAATCACTCCCACTTACTGTTTGACTGAAACAAACATTAAACTAAACAACATTACATTTGTATGAACTGCATGTTAGGATGTCATCGGTCAATTTCAAATGACAGCGATTTAAAATGTAACAAAATGCCTGCAGCCATCAGGCCACACACCTCACTGTAGTAACAAAACACAGACTGACTCCAATTAAACAAATACAATTTTGTTGTTCCTAAACTATGACAATAAAGTTTGTATTTTATTCTGTTCTATTCTAAAGCACATTTATACTGGCGGCCAGCACTATTACCCTAAGGGGAGGGACAAATTCACAACATTTAACATTTTTCCACAAACATAAAGTCTTAGAGAAATATTTGATCCTAACATTCAAAGTAAATGATCTACTCTCTTTCGCAATAAAATAATTTACAGTACATTGAACAGGAAAATATACGAGGGGAGCAACTCGGCCACATTGTCCCTAAAAAACCTTTCTATATCTATTATTGGTACATTCCCAAACTTAGCAGAACAAAGAATTCCCACTATAGTTCCCCATCTGGGTTTATAGGCCAAGGAACAGACAACACTGCACAAGGACCACCAGTATTTCATTAATTTTGCTGTACAACTAACAAATCATAATAAACAAATTACACCTCCAAACTCTTGTCAGTAAAACATTGTTTATGTGTGTGTGTGTGTGTGTGTGTGTCCTTAAAAACTCAAGTCCAAGTTAAATTTGCAGTCCTTTCATGACCGTCACACTCCTCCCCACCTCTTTTTCAGCCGGCAGGTGAGAAAGTAAGTCTGCAATGGCATTACTCTTGCTTGTTACATGTTGAATATTAAACCAATAAGGATGCATAGATAAGTACCATCAAGCAATTTGTGTATTAGAGTCCTTCATATGCTCGTTCATTGCAGTGGCCGATGATCTGTTTCTTTTTTTTTTTTTTTTTTGCCTTTTTATTTTGATAGGGCAGTGTTTAGACAGGAAGCGAAGTGGGAGAGAGAGAGGGGGGACGGGATCGGGAAAGGTCCAAAAGCTGGGACTCGAACTTGGGATGCCCGAAGCGCAACTGCGCTATATGTCAAGAAGACAGTACCTGAACGTGTCCAGGCCCCAATATATGGCCAAGCACTTGGTCTCAGCTGTGGAGCATTTCACCTCTCTGGGATAGAGTTGTCAGTTATCAGTCGGTACTGAAATTTTCAAAATGTGGCAATACCAGCATTTTCCACAAGCATTTTAAGTGCTTTTGAGCAGATTCCTAAACACCTGTGATTGGCCATTGTGTTCATGTGCTTAACAGATATATCTGTGATTGGCTACAATGATCATGTTCTTCATGTTCATGTTCTTCACCAAGTGTTTACACAGATACACACAGGAGTGTTTGAAAGCCATGTCTATCAGCAGATCCGTCTATGAGCAAATATATTATGGATCTGCTGAAAGATCTGCTAATAGACGTGGCTTTCAAACGCTCCCATGTGTATCTGTTTAAGCGCTCAGTGAAGAGTATGAAGCAATGATCATTATAGCTACAAACGTCAAAAATGTCTGTTGAGCATGTGAACACAATAGCCAATCAGAGGTGTTTAAGAATCCTCTCAACATTGCTCAAAATGCTTGTCGAGGCTAGCTGAGTCATGCTCTTCAACTTATCCCTCATCTGGAGAACATATGAAAGAATGTGTTGAGTTTCTGAGTTCTCCTGACCTCCCATCCAGCTCTCCTTTAATAGGGACAATGGACCTCGTACCTGATGGCCATATAACAATTCAAAAGGTAAAAAACATGTAGAAGACTGTGGGACCTCCCTATAGGCAAATAAGAGGTAAGGAATCCATTGATTCCAGTCGGATTTTACATACAAATTTACATACTTCCGCAACATTTGTTTAAACGCAGGTCTTTGATGGAGAACTACAGCCTTTGACCAAAGATGTACCTGGGTGCCACAGTCCGACCGTGGTCAGCCGGTCTTTTGATGCACCTGTCAGACTGGACCTTAGTGGTCGTCATCCATGTACGACGGCAGCGCTGGATAAACGCCTGGACTGAGGGGTCAGCAGTTTAAGCACACTTGGATAGGAAAAATGGGTATTGATATAATTTACAACACATGAATGGGGCCAGCTTGGTTAATAAACACCAGCAAGGATTTTTTGAGCATATCCCACCCAAGTAAGTTGCTTACTCTAGGCGCAAGGGTTGTGGGAGACCAAACATCAGAGCATCCACTCAAGAACCTGTTTGGCACATATGGTCTGACAGTTCATCTGTGGATGGAATTCTGATGACAGGCTGGCAGACAGACTGGAGAATTCCCTCCAAATGTGGGTAACAAACTGGGGCATCTGTCAGAGACCACATCCTCCAGAAGACCGTTGATCCGGAAGACATCGTCATTGACCACCTGGGCCATCTCCCTAGCCGAGATTAAACATGGGGACAAAGTGGTCCACCTTAGAAAACTGATCCACCATGGCAAGGGTTACAGCATTTCCACTGGATGAAGGGGGAGACCATTAAAAAATCCAGGTCAATAAGTGACCAAAGAAGGGAATGTAACAGACCAATGGGAGGTTGATTAGATGACTTGTTTTGAGTGCACACATTGCACACACCAACAAACTAACAAATTGCCATGGCCTGCCACCAAAAACACCACAAGCCAGCAACCTACTTACCCCAGAACAATACATTAGCTTGAAGGCGTGACCCCACTAAAGAGTTGCTTTTGTGGACCACAGCAGGCATGAATAGCAGAGCCACCAGGAATTCCCCAGGCACCTGGTTAGGGTCAGGTGACAGCCCCAATCACATGCCCTGAAGGCAAATGGCATCTGGTGGAACACCTAAAAGAACAAAGCCCAACAAGCCTACCTGGAATTCAGCCATTTGGTAGACTAAATATATTTCTGATTTCTGTGATCGGACGGCACTCTCCAAAAGCGACTGATGTAACTTATTATCATAAGGGTACTCTCAGGAAAAAACCACTCTGACACCCATTCCTAATGTGTCCATCCCCACCACAAACTGTCATTTTGGATCAAAACCAAACCGTCTGCGTAATCGAAAGAGTAGTGTCGTAAATAACAAAATTTGATATGAGATACTGGAGACAGTGCAGATGCAAGACAAGTAACATGACAAGAAAGTCTCCTAGACAGGATACTGTTGTTTGTCCAGTGACTGTGAGGGTTATGTGAGGAAAGTCAGGGGTGAAAACAATAGGGATAAAGAGGGAGTTAAATAAATAGAAGTTTAGGTCTTCACTGTGAATCCCTGAAGTGACCAGACTCACTTGGCAGGTGATTTGTGAAACTATCACTCTAACTGGTGACCACTGAAGGAATGAGCTGTGAGGGAATGAGAAAGATCTTGAATGGATTAGAACCCTATGACAAGCCCAGTTAGCATTATGATATTCCCCTCCACCCCTGAGTCAATGAGTGGAACATTTGACAGAAGATTACATCTACATTTAGTCATTTTGCAGATGCTTTTATCCAAAGTGACTTACAATTGGGGGATACATAAAGCGATTCTTCTTAAAGAGGGAAACAGACACAGGAAGTGCTTGTAAGCAGCACTGTCAAGATCCACTGATAAGGAATGAAAAAGGAAAGAGGGTGCAAGAACCCACCGAGGGGGATATAGAGGTGCTTCCCACCAGCATTCCCCACATTACTGACAGGCGGTGGCTTTGACTGAGCATACAGAAGGGATGTGAGCTTGACTGCTGCTGTAAAGTAAGAGACTCTTTGTTGCTCAACTTTGCTTTTCTTCAGCTGAGAAGTGCATCCTCTCGACCTACATGGGTTCTGGCTCATCAGCTGGATCAGGCACCTGGGAAGTGACAGGGAAAGGGTGAGAATAGCTAGCTCAATGATGTCCAGGAGGTTGGGGACATACATCCATGACCTTAGTGAGCCAAGCTGCCAGTGCCACTGGATTCCATTCACCCGTCATCTGCTACCAATGGCATAATCCGCCCCCAACCTTCTGTTTTGATAAAGCACTGTCAGTTGTCAAGAAGTCTCCTAACCGAAGACTGAGTAACCAAAGACAATGATCATTTTAGGCATGTGCTTATGTAATCCTCACAGCATGGCGCCTATGGCACCTCAGTTGCAAGCTCATCCGGCTTGGTTTGAGATAACAAAAGGAATTCTTGATCGGTTGTGTGGGTGAGAACACCACCTCATACTGTATAATGAAAGAGCGACAATTATTAGGTTCAACAGCATATACAGGCTGATTATTGATGCATGGCTTGAGAATATCTGGCAGATGGCTACTAGTCCGGGCACTGGCAGAATGGCATCCTGGTTTAAGTCAAACTGACTTAATTGACCAAAGAGCTTGGTGACCCACGCAACCACAGTGAGACAGGCATTGGAGAAACTCTGAGAAACTCCTCATGATGACATAGCATAGTTCCCTAAAGCTCAACAGCATTGTGAAGCATGAAGCAGGGATCCCTGTGCTAAGTCCATAGCTGGCCAGTGTGCAGAACTTTATTTATTTATTTATTTATTTATCCTTTATTTTTCCAGGAAGGTCACATTTAGATAAAATAAATCTCTTCTTCTAGAGAGTCCTGGCCAAGATGACCATACAAAAATTTCGCATTAAATTACACAAACATACACCTCAAAAGATAAAATTATATAAAACCAAAAAAATAAATAAAAAATAAATAATCATAAATCAGTAAATTAATTAAAAAAACAACATGGTTCATTTGCTAAACACTGAACTTATTTTTTTTTTTTAAATATTCAAAGAAGGAATTGTTTCTAATGGAGTTACAGTTTAAAATTAATTCCACAACCACAGAGCATTGTAAGAGAAAGCTGATTTTCCATGCTCTGAATGTACCCCGGGTATTTCTAATTGAATCCCATTTGATTATCTGGTGATATAATTCTTTCTATGTAGGCATAAAAGACTTGGAGATGTAATTTGGAAACATGCCCAACAATGCCTTTACAGTATACACTAACATATGTGATTTCCTTCTTTAATATAAAGAGGACCATCCTACCTTATTATACAGCAAACAATTATGAGTACGTGAGCAAGCATTTGTTATAAGTCGCAATGCAGCATGATGAAAACTATCCAGCCTTTTCAATAAATATGTAGAAGCATGCATGTAAATAACATCTCCATAATCTAGAATGGGTAAAAATGGACTCTGTATAATTTGCTTTCTAGCTCCAAAGGAAAACCTTCTCGTCAAGCCACACTCCTAAATACTTTTAAGCTGTTACTCTTTCTATGTGCAGGCCATCAATAGTAAGAATGGACAGAAAATAATATATTTAGTTTTATTTATATTTAGAACTAATTTCAGTTGTAGTAAGGTATGTTGAAAAGTATAAAAATAGTCCTGAAGAATTTCAGTGGCTTGCGACAAAGAAGATACAGCTGAATAATTAACCATCATCAGCATAAAAATGTAACTCCACAAAGTTTGACATAAATCATGATGGACAGTAGTTAAGTACATTTACTTGAGTATTGTACTTTTATTTATTTTTTTCTGGAAACTTATGACTTTAACTTCTCTACATCTAAAAGACAATTATCGTACTTTTCACTCCACTACATTTCTATCAAGGTCCTCAAAGTAGAAAGTCGAAAGTACTATGTAGCAGCTTTGCAAGTCAGTGAGTGATTTTTTTATTGGCAGAGGCTATTTGCACTAAGTGTAAATAGCAATTAATAGCACTAAGTGCAAATAGTGATGGATGCAATTTACACTAAGTGCAAATAGCAGGATTTTTTAGTGATATGTTATTTACACTAAGTACAAATAGCTATAGATTATGTTTACACTTTGTTAAAATAGCAGGATTTTCTGCTATTTATACTACTTATTGTATAAATAAGTGCAATTACCTGCACCTCAGTATTGTAGTACATTATAAAACAGTATGCAATAACTTATTGAGTGTTTTGTTTTGTTAATGTGCACATTTTAGTTTTAATTCAAATTATTAAATGGATGCCACCTTATTGCTAAATAAAGCCCTCCCTACACCTACCTTTATTTTCAACTTTTTGATGATTTCCTTTATTGTCATTGAAAATAAATGCTTTTCTGATGTGATTTGAAATTTGAAAAGAGAGAAAAAAAGTTCATCAAAAGGCAGATTCGAACCTGGGTCAATTAAATGAGTACAGCACACGTTTTGACTAGTGTTGACTAGCCGAATCACGCCTTTGCCAACAAGGCAGACTATTTGTGTAAATAGACACTCTGTTTATTATTATTATTATTATTATTAATTTTTTTTTTAATATATTTATTTATTTATTTATTTATTTTATTTTTTATCGAAAATGTGATTTTTATATTTACAGCATTTTCACAGTCCACTCGGTTCAAATGTGGATGAATGGCTACACACAGAAGTGTGGACACACTGCCAGAGCTGTGTGAGATCACTACCATGCTGCTTTTGTGGGGGTGGGTAGGGGTGTTAATTAATTTATTTATTTTTTTCATCTTAATGTAAGCGTAAACAAGATTATTTGTTGTTTCCCCCACCTCCACCCGTCAAACACCAGACACAGTCAAAGTGACGAAAATGGCATGTCCTTTTATACTGTAGATGAGGAGGCTGTATTAATTTTTAGGGAGTTTTACGGTGGCCAAGAAGTGCAAAACAGATTACAATTCTGAAAACACAATAACAAATTACAAACACAAATGCAAACTTAAAAACAAAAACAAAATAACAATTCAGAAAACATTATAACAAGTCAGAAAACACAATGACAAATTCAAAAACAAAATAACAAGTCAGAAAACGCAACGACAAATCAGACAAACCAGAAGAGGTAGGTATAGTTTGAGACAGTGCCATTGGTTTGGGATTACTCACCGCTGACAGGACGAGACATCTGTCAATCAACGTATATAGAAAGAACCAGCTTAAGAACTGCATAGTCATGGTGGAAAGTTCAAAGATGGTCTTAAAGTAGCTCAGTTTAAATGTTTTGTATGAATTGCGCTTACTATGGAATAAAACATACAGAGTGTCTATTTACACTTTGTGCAAATAACCTGCCTTATTGGCAGTAACGCCGCTCTCCAACGTGTGTCAACACTTTAATAGCAGCTGAACTTAATCAGCTCTATAGTGGCACAGGCAGTTAAGTGTTTGGCCTTGGCTTTTTGATGCAATTGACCTGAGTTCGATCCCCCCTTTTGCCAAACTTTTTTTTTCTCCCTTTTCAAATCTTGTATCACATCGTAAAGGCATTTATTTTCAATAAAAAATAAGGAAATAATCAAAAAGGTGAAAATAAAGTGTAGGGTTAGGGTAGGTGAAGGGAGGGCTTTATTATACCAATAAGGTGACATCCATTTAATAATTTGAATTAAAATTATAATTTACACTTAATACGTTATTATTGCATACTGTTTTGTAATGTACTTCAATACTGAAGTGCAGATAATTGCCACTATTTGCAACCAGTAGTAAACATAGCAGAAAATCCTGCTATTAACATAGTGTAAATAGGTATTTGCACTTAGTGTAAATAGCATATTACTAAAAAATACTGCTATTTTCATTTAGTGTAAATAGAATCGATTGCTAATACGAGATTTGAAAAGGGAGTTTGTAATTTATTTTGTTTTCAGAATTGTAATCTGTTTTGCACTTCTTGGCCACTGTAGAGTTTATTTGTTTATCAAATTTGAGTGCCAGGTCTCATTATATAAATGGCAAATGGAAGGAGATACTTGTAAGTAAGGCCAATCAAAGAATGTAATTCCTGCTGAGGCTAAGGAAATTTGGCATGTCATCACAGATTCTCCATAACTTCTACAGATACACTGTGGAGAGTGTGTTAACTTGCTGCATTGCTGTGTGGTTTGGCAACAGCACAACACATGAGAGAAAGGCTTTACAGAGGGTGATTAATCTGGCCCAAAAAATCACAGGGACTGACCACCCAAACTACAGGACATATACAAAAAAAGGATCTGCAAATGGGCTTGCAACATCATCAAGGACACCACCCATCCCATCCACAATTTCTTCACCCTCATGAAGTCTGGCAAGCGGTACTGGAACACTGCGGCCAGAAAATCCAAACTCCAGAACAGTTTATACCCCCAGGCCATTAGTCTAAATTTAAAACCCACTGCCACTTCCACCTGTATCATCAGGATAAATTCAGCATGTTTAATGGCACTCTGCACTTTACCTGCTGGACCTTCATACACTCATAACGCATCTGACTGACGATTTAAACACTAGTCTTTACACTTAAACTTTATCACCCCTTGACACTTTACAATTTGTCACTTTATTGCTACTTGCAATACACATTTTTACTGTGATTAATTTTTTTATTGACAGTTGTTTTTTCTAATTAGCATACGGGTTCTCTTTTTCTTTCTCTTTCATCACTTTCTTTTTTAAGCTATTATTATTTATATGTTTACTGACTTAAGTGTATATTCCATATTTTTAACGTACTTTGTATTGCCCGTATAAGTTATATTTGTTTCCATTCTACCCTGTCATTCTCGAGAGGAGTGAACAAAGTAAGAATTTCATTGTACTCTTGTACATATGACAAAGTTCTTGAATCTTGAATAGAGGGAGAACAAAACAAGGCCTAAGATGTAACCCTGCGGCACGCGGCACAGTGGAGGTGAAGTTTTCAAATGGTAAATTTAAAGCTGATCCCTTAATGCCAACATACTGCTCAAGACATTTCAATAAAATTGAGCGATCAGTAGTGTCAAAGGCTGCACTTAGATACAAAAGAACAATAGATTTTTGAGTTGACAGCTAGTAACAGATCATTTAATAATTTCAAAAGATTCTGCAATGTACTGAGATCTAAACCAAGACTCAAACTTTTCAAACAATTTTTATTGTTCTTTAAAAAGGAGGAGAGCTGAGTTCGGGGGAGGCAAGAAGAAGAAACAGACAGGCAAAGGTCAATACCGGGAAATTTGTGCATCATCCAAATCCAAATGGAGATGAGAGAAGAGGTGAAATGACATGGAGGTCAGGACCAAGCGAGCAGCTGTTCACCTGGGCAGATCGAGATCATAGTCAGTGATAGGCAATGATTGAAAATCAGGGATGTTAGTTTCACTGGTTCCAGAGAACCAAAACACAAATTGCCTTATTATAGCACCACCTAGTGTTGGACAGATGTGTGTCTGGATATTTTTGGGACCATCCTGTCAAGTTTGATGTCTCTGTGATTTACAGTGTATAATATACATTCACTTTTAGGGAACAAGAAGAAGAAATTCAGTACAAATGTAAGGTTTCCAGCACCTTTTCAAGAACCATTTTCAAAGAACCACTTAAAATTGTCTATTTTCATTAGGTACACGTTTTTATTTTTGTTTTTACAGATTAACTAATATCTGATAATGACGCCAATATTTATTATGCAAGCTATAATTGTAAAACTGGGTGAAAAAAAATAAATAAATCAAAGGCATAGAAAAAGTCACTGGAACATGCATCAGAATAAAATGAGGGAAGTGACCGGCCTCAGAGGGGAGGAGGTAATTGTAATGACAATGACAATTGACACAGAAATTAAACCTCTCTTCACACCTCCGTGTTTGCCTATCTTTATGCTGCACTATTTTTTATGGCTGTATCAGAACCAGTGTACCGCTTTGGTGTCCTTTCAGCACCAAGGGCATCATTCACCTCAAAGAGGCCCAACAGCAAATCATAATATGCCAATAAATATCCCTGTCAGAGCTCAACCAGTAGGCGGTGAGCATTAGATCACGCATATCATGCTGGTTGCCAATGGCATGGCAAAGGCAATATATCTAAAGCAGAGCCTCTTAAATGGCTGCTGCATTGCTGCTGGGAATCTGGGGTAAACATTCATAAAGCAGTAAAAAAAAAAAAAAAAAAAAGTTTGGCTTGATTTTATTTATTTTTTTTTTCTCTCTCTCTAGTAGTTTGAGCAACATGTTTAGAGGGTTTAGGATAGGTTATCCATACAAAAAATGAGATCCAATGTGTGGTTAATAACAACAAAGTTAGGATTAGGAAACAACAGCCACAGAAACAAAGACAAAAACTGAAGTTTTTAGCCAAACAAAAGAAAGTCGTCTGTAATGTTGTCTTTGTCATGTGACCTACAGCAACATTCGTGTCATTTCCCTGCCATTCACAACTGCTAGTTGTCCATCAGATGCACACTTAAGAATCTATGCAGAAGAAGTAGGTTGTCTGGGTATGTTTCACTTACTGTTTCATGAATGCTGCCAGTTAGGATAAATACTTGATTTACAGTTGATTATTTACACAATATAATAAATCTAATAACTGGTTGTGCCACCCTTTGCAGCAACAACTGCAATCAAGCATTTGGGATCACTGGCAATGAGTCTTTCACATCGCTGTGGAGGAATTTTGGCCCACTCTTCTTTGCAGAATTGTTTTAATTCACCCACACTGGAGGGTATTTTGAGCATGAATGGACTGTTAAAGGTCATGCCACAGCATCTCAATCGGATATAAGTCAGGACTTTCACTTCCCCTCCAAAAAACCAAAATTTTTTTTCTCTAGACACACACAGATGTACACTCTCTTGTGTTTTTGATAATATTCCTCCTGAATAATAAAACAATTCTTCATCATCATGATGTCACAAACTGACGGCCGGACATTCTCCTTCAGGATTTTCTGATAGAGTGCAGAATTCATGATTCCATCAAATATGGCAAGTTGTCCAGGTTCAGAAGCTGCAAAACAGCCTCATCACACTACCACCACCATGTTTGACTGTTGGTCACTTTTTATGAAATGCTGTGTTGGTTTTACACCAGATGTAACAGGACACACACACCTTCCAAAAAATTCAGCTTTTGTCACATCAGTCCATAGAATATTTGCCCAAAAGTCTTGGGGATAATCAAGATATTTTTTGGCAAATGTGAAACGAGCCTTCGTGTTCTTTTTGGTCAGCAGTGGATTTTGCCTTGGAACTCTCCCATGGATGCTGTTTTTTGCCAGTCTCTCTCTTATTGTTTAATCATGAACACTGACCTAAATTGAGGCAATGAGGCCTGCGGTTCTTTAGATGTTGTTCTGGGTTCTGACCTCCTGGATGAGTTGTTGTGCTCTTGGAGTAATTTTTGTAGCCCATCACTCCTGGGAAGGTTCACCACTGTTCCAAGTTTACTCCATTTGTGGATAATAGCTCTGACTGTGGTTTTCTGGAGTCCCAAAGCCTTAGAAATGGCTTTATAACCCTTTCCGGACTGATATATGTCAACTATTTTGTTTCTCATCTGTTCTTGAATTTCTTTAGATCGTGGCATGATGTGTTGCTCTTTAAGCATGCTTCACTTTGTCAGACAGTTTCTATTTAAGTGATTTCTTAATTCAACAGGTCTGGCAGTAATCAGGCCTGGGTTTAGCTACTGACATTTAACTCAGCTTTATAAAATAATGTGGTTAGTCAAGGTTCTTTCATGATTTAACAGGAGGGGCAATTCATTTTTCACGTAGGGACAGGTAGGTTTGGACAGCTTTTTCTCTTAATAAATGTAATCATCGTTTAAAAACTGCATTTGTATTTACTTCCATTATGTTTGTGTAATATTAAACTTTATTTGATAATCTGAATCTTTTAAGTGTGACAAAAATGCTAAAATAAAAAAACAGGAAGGGGGCAGAAACCTTTTCACTGCACTGTAGTCTGTCTCAGTTTGTTCTGTGTCTTCCTGTCATTCCAGACAGACTGGATAATGATGAGATCAGATCTCTGTGTGGAGACTGAATTAATACAATTAATGGCAAAATGAATGTTTGGAAATGTAAACTGATATTTCCTACTGACACACTAAAGCATAAGATAGAAATAACTGACTTAAAACCATGGCTCAAGACTTTTGCACAGTACTATATTAATAGCTGACAAATTAGCAAAAAAAAAAAAAAATAAATAAATAAAACCGTGTTGAATCATAATGACAAAATATAGATTGCCCTTGGAAAAAAGAAAGATAAATAATAATTAAAAGTGACTGCTAAATATTGGCAAAAGATTTGGGATGCATACATTAAAGGCAGAGGATATTAGAAGATTCATTGAGAAAATTAATTATGGCTATAGTATTTAGAAGTAAAAATAGAAGGTTATGGTTAGTGTGCACAAGACACAATAACACAACACATTTCTAATGAATGCGTTAATGCAAATTAATGTGATGCATGCAAAGGAAATGTAGAACATACTAATAAATTAGGAAATTTAGGGAAGAAAAGATTTTCATGCATATATTAACAAAACAGTAAGGGAAGTGGCTAATAAATAATCAGTTTGAAGTTGTTAGGGCATCAAAGGTTTTTTTTATTATTATTATTAATTTATTATTAATTTATTTGCATTATACTGGCGTTATTATGAGAATTTAAGAAGAATCCATTAAACCAATAAGTTTAAACACTCTAACACAATAGGTGGCGGTATGCACCTGGCACGCTGGTCTTTAACCCGCGATGAAAACAGAAGAAGAACGCGTCGCGCTGCTAGCGGTTGCGCAGAGTCGCTGCGAGTTTGTGCGAGGTCTGCTGTCAGTCACCGGGAGTGCGCCATGTCCAAAGAGGTAAAAACCCTCAAAAATATTGTGGTTTTGCCATATAGATTGCGTTATAACTGTTATGTATTTTGTGATAGCTATGAAGTCAAATGTAAAAGAGTGAAATAATTTAATTATAGAAATTATTTTTGGGTAAAAGCGCCAGTTTCCTCGCGGCTTCGTCTAATTTCTTTGTTCGCAGCCGAGGATCGTGTAGATACATGATTTAAAACGCAATTCCTTTTTTTATTTATTGTTTCAACCCTTCATTTTGCTTTCATTTGTGCTTTCCTAAATCAGTGTTTCTTTGCGTAAATGTGTTTTTCCATTGGATTTTTTAAAAAAATATATACATTTTATTGGTTGTGACGCTGTAGGCCGCAGTATTGCAGATGCGCTCCTGCATCACAGATCGATTTTATCGACACAACATGGGAAGTGCTTGATAGCATTGGCAGTTTTGATATTGATAAATTCACGAGGTAGTTCAGTTTGCATCCTTTGCTTTAAAGAAACTTGTTTTTCAGTGCTCCTTTGGTTTGTGTTTTTGCAATGGGGTGCAGGGAAAACCGCCTAACGTTAGAGAACTCATTTTAAAAAAGCTGTTTCTGTTTGAATAGGTAGGCTGTTTGTGTAATGTTGTCATTTAATGTATTTTATTTTAATTCCCACAGCAACAGACCCCCCGTGAGCCTGAGCAGCTCCGAAAGCTCTTTATCGGGGGCCTCAGTTTCGAGACAACAGATGAGAGTCTAAGGGCCCACTTCGAGCAATGGGGAACTCTTACAGACTGTGTGGTGAGTACATCTGCGTGCATTCACATGCTAATGAATGAGAGCGGGCTCTGAAACTACTCCTGTCTGCTCGCAGGTGATGAGGGACCCCAACACAAAGAGGTCGAGGGGTTTTGGGTTTGTGACCTATAGTTCGGTAAATGAGGTGGATGCGGCGATGGATGCTCGTCCCCACAAAGTGGATGGAAGAGCTGTTGAACCCAAGAGGGCAGTGTCTAGAGAAGTAGGTGTTCATTCTGAGAAACCTTACAGTCTGTGAAACCTTACATTTTGAAAATCAAATTCAATACATTTATTTGTTATTCTGATATTTGTGGAATATATATATATATATATATATATATATATATATATATATATATATACACATACATACAGTACAGACCAAAAGTTTACATTACTATTTTTAATGTTTTTGAAAGAAGTTTCATCAAAACATCAATACATCAAAAATAATATCAAAAATAATTTTAAAAATGCAATTTATTCCTATGATTGCAAAGCAGAATTTTCAGCATCATTAAATTTATTATACTTTACATTATCATTTATTTCTGTGATGCAAAGCTGAATTTTAGGATCATTATCACATGATCCTTTAGAAATCATTCTAATATGATGATTCACTATCAAAGTTGGAAACAGTTCTGCTGCTTAATATTTTTTTCAGAACGTAATACTTTTTTAGGATACTTTGATGAATAAAAAGTAAAAAAAAAAAAAAAGAAGCTATGTTTTTAAAATATAAATATTTTGTAATAAAAATATACACTACTGGTCAGTAATTTGGGGTCAGTAATTTTTTAAAGTAAAATCAATAACTTTTATTCAGCAAGGATGTGTTAAATTGATAAAAAGTTATAGTAAAGAAAATATATTATTAGAATTTTTTTTTTATTTTGAATAAATGCAGTTCTTTTTAACCTTTTATTCATCAAATATATTAGACAGCAGAACTGTTTCCAACACTCATAATAAATCAGAATATTAGAATGATTTCTAAATGATCATGTGATAGACTGGATGTTACATGTGACACTGAAGGCTGGAGTAATGCTGAAAATTCAGCTTTGCATCACAGGAATAAATTATTTTTTTTAAAGTATATTCAAATAGAAAACTATTATTTTAAGTTGTAATAATATTTCACAATATTACTGTTTTTTCTGTATTTTTGATCAAATAAATGCAGGCTTGATGAGCAGAAGATTCTTCTTTTAAAAACATTAAAAATAGTAATGTTTCCAAACTTTTGACCTGTACTGTATGTATGTATGTATATATGTATATATATATATATATATATATATATATATATATATATATATATATATATATAATATATTTATAAGTAGATATATATAATATATTGCAATAATTGATCATATGCTGCTTTCAGGACTCAAGCAAACCAGGTGCTCACTCCACTGTTAAAAAAATGTTTGTGGGCGGAATCAAAGAAGACACAGATGAGGAACATCTGCGCGAGTATTTTGGCCAGTTCGGTAAAATTGACGAGGTGAACATCATGACTGAGAAGAACAGTGATAAGAGGAGGGGCTTCGCCTTCATAACATTTGATGACCATGATGCTGTTGACAGGATTGTCAGTAAGTGACTGCCACTCATTTGTGTCCACTATCTATAGCAGTTTTAGCCCCCAATTACAAGTTGGCACTTGTATCACAATGCATCTTTTCTAACATATTTGTATCGGTAAAAAAAAAAATTTATGTAAGGAATAATTGGCTCCGGGCCGTTGAATTATTAGAAAAATAATGCACACCCAAGGTGGTGATGCGGCCACAACGCACAAGTGGATTCGTCCGTTTTTTTTACTTAAATCGCTTTTGTGATGTGTATTTACTTTCAGAAAATTGTCTGTCATGTTGTTTTTGTTAGTCCTGTAATTTCCGTTATTACAGCTTTACTATATGCGAAGTGATATGGAACTGTAATGTGGTCAGGAGAGCTGCCTGGAACTACGTTCGCCTTGCGTTTCCCAGAAAATAATTGCACACCTCAGAACGTTCGACAACCAATCAGATTCAAGCACACACAACACACATACAAAAATAAAAAGTAATTATTAGGCCTGAGAATCGAACCCACAACCTTAGGGGTAGGAGTCAAACTCTCTAACCACTAGGCCACGACTTCACATCTTCCCTTTTAAGTGCATTCGCTTATCACTGCTGCAACTTGAATATGACGCATCACAACAGAGGCGTTAGAAGTTAGTTAGAATTGCTGTCTGACTGAACCAAAGAAATAAAAGCAAATATCTGTACCATATTAAATCATATATATATATATATATATATGTGTGTATTATTTTTTTTCCCCCCAGTGCATCATATTGCAATTAATCGCATTTTGTTGAATCGAATCGAAATCAGATCGCACTGCATCGTAATGGGGTGAATCACATCACATAGCTGCTTCATATATATCTTTAATGTATCATATCGTTTGCTGTGCATCGAGATGTGTATCGCATTGGCCTCAGTTATGGAGATGCACATCCCTAATATATATGTATGTGTGTGTGTCTCCTTTAACACAGTCTTCATTTGTTCCATTTAACCCACAGTACAGAAATACCACACAGTGAATGGACACAACTGTGAAGTCAGGAAAGCTCTCTCCAGAGAGGAAATGAACAGGGTGTCCGTGAATCAACGAGGTAAGAATTAGAGCCCGACCGATATTGATTTTTTGGGGGCCGATACCGATATTAGGGAGTACTAAAGGACAGATACCGATATATCGGCCAATATTCTTTAAGTGTAGCTGATATTATAGTACAGTATAGTCAAACGTTTGGACCCACTTCCCATTCGTGTCCAAACTTTTGACTGGTATTGTGTATAGAATACAGTACATAGTGTACATATACAGATAGAATGTGTGTGTATGTGTGTGTGTATATATATATATATATATATATATATATATATATATATATATATATATATATATATATATATATATATATATATATATATATATATATATATATATATATATATATAATGATAACTCAAATGTGGTGATCAAACACTTATAATGATGTGACAAACACAGGCCTGTGTAGTGGAGGCAGGGTATTTAACAATTTAACAAACTTTATTATTCAAAATGAGTGACATCAGTGCACTTAACCGTAAACTTCACTTATTATAAATAACTTTAAACACAAATAGAATATATATTTATATATTTATACAAATATATATATATATATATATATATATATATATTACTTGAATTAAGAAATTAAACAAGGTAACTGTGTAGGACAAGCAAGCTACTGCCAAACCAACAGGGGCAGGTTTATGCAGGAAGAACAGATTTTTCAAATGTAGACATCTAAAATAAATAAATAATACTATTTTTTTTTTTTTTTTTGTTCACAAACTATGTGTTGTGTATTTTCTGGTAATCAAATGAATATGCAGAATATCATAGGGCCCTACTAATGTATCAAATGAATATGATAAGCTCATTGTGAGAGTGAAAGATGGGGACTTTGTTGATTATTTACTTGGCATTGAGTCTCTGCAACTAGGTGACAACGTAGCGTTAAATCACCATTCAACAGACTCAAGCCACCGCTGCACTGTCGTCTGTTGGACTGCAGAAAGATACTAACTTTTCAATCTGCTACGTTACTGAATGTACTGACAAACTATGCTTGTCATAAATAGAACGAGGCATCAGTTTACTGCATCCAGTGTAGACAACATCACTATTATAATAGGTTTTATTCTATACAGGACGCGATTGGCGTGGAGCGACAAAATACAATAGAATTCTATTGTATTTTGTCACGCCGTGCGATGACAAAGCATGAGTTCTGGGCCGTGGCAAGGCCAGTATGAACACCTGCACTGACTGAGTGGCCGCAACACAGGCTTTAATGCACTGCAGACGCGTGCCGTGATGCGCAGATCAGCTCTAGTCTCTAGCATCACTGAATCTGCTGTTAAAAATGAGCCATCCATCCATCATATCATCATGCAAAACTATGAATTAGAATCAATGTAATGCCATCTCTACACTACAGTGACCTGGCTTGCCAGTAGCAAACAATGGAGCGCGCTCTGCTGGTCAAGCAAATTACACCATTCAGAAGCATTTAATCTGCGTTATATGTTCTGTAAGAAAAAAAAAATTCATAACGGCCACATATTTGCTGATATCGCATATATCGGCGACAGGTTCATATCGGCCAATAATATCGGCTAAACGATATATCGGTCGGGCTCCAGTAACACTTACACACTGGAAAAGGAATGTAATAACACAGACCTCAGGGAGAATAAAATGTGCCACAGCAACATTTTTATTTTAGCTGTCTTGATTTGTTGCATAGCTCTTTGATTTATCCAAAAGACCTGAACTAAATTAACTTTTTCATTAAACTCATCTTATAGGCGGACGAGGAGGAGGAGGAGGTGGTGGTGGTGGTGGTGGAAACTTTGGCAGAGGTGGAGGATATGGAGGTACAGTTTTGCATATGTTCTTATTTCTGTTTTATAGTTTGTAGTGCTCTATCGCAGAGATTCTCAAAGTCTGTACCTTACTAAACACAAAATTTACGAATTATGCAGATATCCTCAAATGTGCGTAATTGTATCAAACCCAAAGTGGTTAGATTAATCCTACTTCATTTCACTTTGTACTGTGCATGTTTCATCATGGAATAATTGGAAATGATTATTTGGGATGTAAGGAAAAATTCGATAACACACAGATCCACCTTTTTGAGAACTACTGGTCCACAGTGTTTCTTGTGAGTTATTAATTTTGAAATTTCTTTCCTTTTGTAGGTGGATATGGAGGAGGAAGAGGTGGTTACGGTGGAGGCGATGGATATAATGGCTACGGAGGGAATGGTATATAAAGATTTTAAGAATATGATTCTCATTGCATTTGACTGTTAAACAGTGTTTCCATGATAATGTTTATCTCTAATCTCTTTATCAGGTGGTTATGGTGGAGGTGGACCTAATTATGGTGGCAACCGTGGTTATGGAGGAGGCAGCGGAGGTGGTGGCGGCGGCTATGGAAACCAGGGTGGAGGCTATGGTGGTGGCGGCGGTGGCTATGATAACTACAACAATGGTGGTGGAGGCAACTTCGGAGGAGGTCAGTTATCTTGTGAACCATTTTGTCATTTTTGTTCTCCTAGGTTTGCTTTTTTTTTTTTTTTTTTTTTTTTTTTTTTTTTTTTTGTTCAGTTATAAGATGTGCGAGTAAAGTTCTTCTGCTGCGCTGCCTCTGTAGCAGATAAGATTTTAAAGAATCGCTGTATTTTTGCAGGCAACTTTGGAGGTGGCGGAGGCTACAACGACTTTGGCAACTACAACAATCAATCTCCCTCTAACTACGGCCCAATGAAGGGAGGAAACTACGGAAGTGGTGGAAGGAGCGGTGGTGGTGGTGGTGGCCCATATGGCGGTGAGTGAACATTGCAGTGTTATTGAATAAGTACATTTGAATTCAAACCATTTCCATTCCACGCTGAAATGTTCTGAGATGTCAGATGTCTCAATCACGGTTCTTTTATAGGTGGTTATGGAGGAGGCTCTGGTGGGGGTTATGGAGGAGGCTCTGGTGGGAGAAGGTTTTAGATTCAAGGGTAAGAATTGCCCCACGTATGGAAGAGGCCTATGATGTTAGCCATTAGTTTGTTTTTAGCTCATCCATGTCCAAACATCTCATAAGATGCGTAACCTATGCAAATGTTAGCCCGTAATCACTCTTCAACTGGTCGGTAAATAAGTAAAACTATTGAGTTTTCAGTGCAGGGGATCCAGCAGCAAACCTTCAAATCTAATAAAGCTAAGATCCAGTATCACAAGACGAATGTTGATTTTGAGTTGCTCTCCAAACCTGGCTGCAGCACATGCAAACTCATCCCCATTGTCCTAACCATGCAGTCTTAGCTGACCTGAAGGTTTGCTTCTGTGCTACTACTACTCATTCCCCTCCAGTTCAGCTCTTGATAAAGACAAAGCAAGGTTGCAAAGTGTAACTGAATTTATGTTCCGTATTGTCCAACAGGCCACAGTACTTAGAGGAGAGCCAGAGAGAGATGACAGGGAAAGGAGAGAAGCAAGCAGGTTTACACCTAGATCTGCCCAGCCAAGCAGTGTGGTGGCGATATTAACGTCTGCCATACGAAGAGAACTTGTTCAATAGGGGAGGAAAATCATGTGGGAATGGGGGTGGGGGGGTCTGAAGGTGTTTAAAAAAAAAAAGGAACGTTTCAAAAGTACTCTTGTCCTGGAAGACATTTACTAGTTTGTAGTTTTCCCTTTTTTGTCTGTGAAGTGCAAAGCATTCCAATGAGATTTTATGCAGGGTTTAATTGTTGTGTTGGCTTTTCTCTTGAACCAGTAGGGTGTCTGTCTTTTTTCTTTTACATTTCTTTTCCTTTTTTTTTAATGTGAACAGTCACCAATCAAGATTAAATAAACCGCTCCAGTTTTTTTATTTAATTGTATTCGTCAGTGTTTTGATTTGGGAAATTGTGAATAATCGCCCAGATGCATGAATGATTGATTGTGTTTTACGCAACAGACCCGCAGCATGCTCTGATGCTGTTGGGTATTTGTCTTTTGTGATGTAGATTTAAAGCTTTACCCTAAAGTCACTTTGACCTTTGGTTAAAGCATTCATAAGCCTGGGTTACTGGATAATTAAAGTAACGCTGGTTTGTTTCAACTTTCATGTGAAATACCTGTAAAGAAATCAGAGATCTATGAATTGAACTTCAGCAAAACTTTAATTAGTTTGTTCATTTATATTTATAATTGGGCCTAGCACACATCCTGGTTCATGTTTTGGACGAACGATGTTTCTTTGAGTTCAGTTGGGGAATGAAATCCATAAGAGGATATTTAGCAACTCTGAAATGCCTCCTGAAGGCAATCTTGCGAATAAGCGGTCAGACTATCTGATGAAGTGCCAGCAAAGATTCTAGCCATCGGGAGGAGCCAGCTTAAAGGCTAGCCAAAGAGAAGAGACTTTTCAGAAGCGGTCCATCGAAGAGAGGCTAGCCATTGGGATGAGCCAGCTGAGAGGCTAGCTTATTGGAATCGCCAGCAGTCTTATTGAGAACAGATGATTGCTGTTGTAAGACTAGCGAGAAACAGCTACCAAAGTAAGGTATTTAACATACCAGACTGGTAGGTAAGAGGAGAATTTTAGTTTGTTTTTTTATGTGAATTATTTGTGCTCATCAAAATTAGGTAACAGTGTAAAGATTTTGTTGCTTGGTTGTTTTCGTGTTTGTGGTGAAAACGAGTGCCGAACTATCACAGTGAGCAAGTTTTCCACTGTGTTTTAAGTAAGGTTCGGTATCTAATTTTATGTTGTAAAAGTAGTCTTTTGTGTCAGTGGTGCATGAGACACTTATGACTATACACTTTCTGTGCTTGGCTACATGTCTTTGTTTCTCTCCTTATTTTGGTTTTAAGTCGATTCATTCTTTTTCCAGGGATATAAACTTGTGGATTTTATACCTGCGACACGGTTACCGGCAGTTCAAATGGCTGGAGATCTCGAAGGTGAGTGCATGTCGTTAGATTTATTTATATTTTTAAATACTGTATCCTTTTTCAAGTTCCCCAATTATTATTTTCTTTACATCTAGGGTAGCTAAAGACTGACGCCTACCCCAAAACAGCAACTGCACAAACATTTTAACATTGTATTCTTTTGCTGTTTTATCCTCGTTGGCAGATGGCCAGAATATTTGAATTGGTAAGCTGTTTTAAATCAACAGGAAATGTCTGTTTTAAATGAAGTTGTCTTCTGTATGGTCAGGCAATTTTGTATTGTTAACCTTTTTTTAAACCCTTTGCACAATTTTTTTTTCTCTTTGTTTCCACCATAGGTTGTGAGAGCACCGAGTCAAACACCAAACAATAGCTGCTGGACAGCATTTTTTTAGTGTTTTAATAAAATTTTAAAACATTTAAGTATGGGATCGAATGCTTTATTTACCAAAGCAGTGATTTTACACCTATTTATATTTCATGATTTCTTCTATCAGCTGGGGTTAAAAGCATTCATAACAGCCAGGCTATAGAAAATGAATCAGCAGGTTCAACAGATCAAGTAATAAAGGGTCTGTTGCATCATGCCAACATAGTTGAGTTGTCTGAGAAATGTGAGCAATAAAATATATTTTGAATGTAGTTGCATGAATATTTGGATTCAAAGCTCATTATCACTAATCACTGGCATAACTTACTCTGAAGCATTTGACAAGTACCACATGAGTGAGGTTTTTTTCAAAAGCCAATCTTGGCCAAATATTTTAGTTGTGTGTGTGTGTGTGTGTATATATATATATATATATATATATATATATATATATATATATATATATATATATATATATATATATATATATATATATATATATATATATATATATATATATATATATATATATATTATATATAAGACATAAATATTCAAGTAATTAATTTTACTTGCCATGTTACACAATAATGTACATGTATCATTAGCACTATTTTACAGTCTCGTTCTGCATGAAATAATTGCCGTAACTGGGTAATAACTAGTTACAGCACCTGAAACTGCCCCTCAACCTAACTTTAGCCCATGAAGTTACCTTATATTACTCATTACTTTGTTGGATAAGTGCCCTGTAAGTGCATGAACTCTAAAATAAAGTGCAACCCATTTATCATTTGTAGTTTTTGCTGCATACAAATATGCAGTGTTCTAGATTAAACAGGTGACACGTTTTACTCTCCTTCTAACAAGCATAAAGTTTAAAAAGATCAAATGCTTCTTTTTGCGGCGTGACTTTCTGTAATCTTAAAATTATGGATTAGCCTTCTTTTATTAAAGGGGGATAATGATGATAACAGGATAGTAAAAGCCTTGAAAAAAGACTGCTTTTTTAATTTATTTTTTATGAATGTTTTAATCAAAACATTCGTATTTGTTTATACGTGACAGAATTTAAAAGGGTTTCTGCAGGTGTTAAAAAGGTCTTTAAAAGTCTTCACCCTTCCACAAATTAAGGCCTTAAAAAAGGTATTAAATCAGAGCAGAAAGTCATGGCATTAAATTTGCATGAGTTGCAAAAAAATGAATATATTAGTATATTTGTTTTCCAATACAAATATTTGTTTTGTTAAAGGTGCCATATAATGCAAAAATCACTTTTATAAGGTGTTTGAACACAGTTGTGTGGCCACAGTGTGTGAAAACAACCAGCCTATAATGGTAAAAATCCACCCACTCATTGTTTTATAATCCCAATAAATCATAAACAGTCTCTCCACACTAGCAGTTCCAGATTTCTCACTACTATGAGGTTATACTCAGGGAAAGTCCTTCCCATTTGTGATGCTCTCTGCCCTATTAGCATATACACAGCCCTGAGTGAGAAGCAGTGGTCCGCCATTACTGTTTTCTTACTGTAGCTGCTGGAGGTACAATGTCGGTGAGCGTGATTTCACCAAGTACAACATGTTCCTGGATCAACATCCTTGTTTACTATTGTCATTTTGCATTATTGGCACACTATTTTCCTAATTAATATTGTTCAGTTGCTTTGACACAGTCTGTATTGTTAAAAGCGCTGTATAAATAAAGGTGACTTGACTTGATCCTGGAATAATATTCCAATCAACCAATCAGAACTGAGATATAACTTTTCAGGAAATATATGTTTTAGGGTTAGGTGCTTCTACACCCTTGTTAATCAGATATATTTTCTACATTGATTTTGGGAATACATTTTGGGTAGGGTTAGGTTTAGGGGTAGGGATTGGGTTAAGTCTATATTTTTGGACAATAATGTTGATCTACGATTATAAAAAGATGTTGATCCAGGAGCATGTCTCACTTGGCAAAATCACGGCGACCGTACAATGTCAGCGCCAAAGAGCCAATAAAAGTGTCATGTGTTGGGATGCACCAACGAACGTAGGAGTCTCCATAGACCACTGAGGACACGGTGGTTTATTTTCATTTTTCTAAAAGTCTTATACGTTTGTGCTAACATTTTACGCCGAACTGCCTCAAAAACGAGGGTCAGTTTAGTGCTGGAGTTGTGCAAAGATTGCTTCTGGAAGAGGGATCGATATCAGCGCTTTGTGTGCAAACGTCCAGACTCCAGACAAAGAAAACTTCACGCCTCATATTTTGTTTTCCAAAAGAGCTTCTGTAAGGCTAATGTTGCTAAAGCTACCATTGTCTCTGCCTGTTTTCACTAATGCTGCCTTCACGTTCTACCAGAATGATCATAAATAGGAATGTGGTAGTTAAAATTTGCATTTGGAAGCAATGTGAGGTCAGTAACACGGTCACCACCAGTTAAATGGTAACACCAATATGCCTGCGAGCATGAGCTCTTGAAGCTCCGCACTCTTCTGAAAAGGGAGGCGGGAACACCAGCTAATTTTTTTTAAAGGGGACAAACACAAAAAACTGTTTTGACTCAACCCTAAAATGGCAATTTCAACAAAGCTATAACAAATTATCTGTGGGGTATTTTGAGATAAAATTTTACATACAAGCTCTGGGGACATCAGAGAACAATTTTAAAATATTGTATCAATGCATTCTCTGGCATCTTTAATAACATTAGAATAGAGAGTGCTAGAGTTAAAGGGTCAAATAGTGGTAGAGCATTGCGTTAACAAGCGCAAGGTTGGGGGTTCGATTCCCCGGGAACACATGATAGGTAAAAGTTGATAGCCTGAATGCAATGTAAGTCGCTTTGGATAAAAGCGTCTGCTAAATGCATAAACTTAAACTTAAACTTAAACTTAAGAGATTTTTTCAGCCGATTCTTGAAGATGGCTAAGGACTCAGCTGCTCGGATTGAGTTGGGCAGGTCATTGTACCAGGAGACAGGGCCAGCCCAAGCCTTTATGGGGTCCTAAGCAGAATTTTATTTGGGGGCTTCTTGGTGCTGCCAATACAAATGCTTATTGTCAATGCTTTATTATTCGCACACTATAAATCTAACACACCCATTATCAGTTTTATTTGTTGTAGCTGTGTTGCTAACATCATACCAATGTTTTTACCCTTCCATGATTTTTAATCGCAACAGTAGCAAACCCACAGGAGTGGTCAGGTGTTAATTTGCACTTTAACATTCAAAGTCAGTATGAAGTGGCATACTTAATGTGGTGTACTGAAACGTAGCTAAATAAACCAGCAGACAATGCATTTACAGAACACAATGTTATTTTAACAACAGAAGTTATTATACACAGCAGCAAGCCATCTAACAACAACTCTTAATCTATGACTAGCTAACTGAGGCATTGTGATATTGTAATATAATAGCAAATACCCTAAAGGTAGACTAAGGTAAACAATGTTAAGCTGTTGTCAGTACCAACTTTATGAAACACAAATGTTTTATTACAAACATATATACCCAGGAAAGTTATGTTTACACAGAAGACAAAAACTTTCATCTAAAACTAGCTATTAAAATGTTATATTATATCAGGGTTGCCAATATTGGTTACCTGGCATGCATTTTTACTTTTACTGTACTAAAGTATGAATAAATAAGTTAATTATTAATGGAATAATAATTGAATAATAATGCAATTTAAAGATTTAAAGTAATTTATCTTTAACTGGTAGAAGCTGCTAAATATATTCAGCCAACACAGACTTGTCACTGCTGTATTGTTACTCTGAATTTACTCAGCATTACTTAATGCACAGCTCTATTTATCATTATCAAAAGTGTCAGTCATAGCAATGACTCGCGGAACAATTAGCTGATTCACTAACTAATTTTTTACACTCACGTTTGTCATTCCTGAAACAGTATACAGAATCAGAAAGAGCTTTATTGCCACGAGGAATTTGTTTTCGTGACAGAAGCTCCGCAGTACAACCGAATGATGGCGACAGAACAAAAAACACATAATAAAAGAATAAAAAATAGGCTACAAATAAGTAGGTAAGGAATAACAATATACAAACTGACAATTGTATGTGCAGGTATATTACAATAGGCAGTTTTGTATGTACAGGTATATTATGTGCAAAAATTGAAGTGTACACTGAGTATGTGTGTTAGATAAAATAAGTGTATGTGTAAATAAATATAAATAGTGTTGTGTGTTCCACAGTTATTATCAAGTGTTCTTTAGATGGATTGCCTGGGGGAAGAAACTGTTCCTGTGTCTGGCCGTTCTGGTGCTCAGTGCTCTGTAGCGTCGACCAGATGACAACAGTTCAAAGAGGGAATGTGCTGGATGTTAGGGGTCCAGAGTGATTTTGCCAGCCCTTTTGCTCACTCTGGATAAGTACAGTTCTTAAATAGAAGGGAGGGTTGTACCGATGATTCGCTCAGCAGTCCGGACTACCCTCTGTAGTCTTCTGAGGTCAGATTTGGTAGCTGAGCTGAACCAGACAGTTACTGAAGTGCAGAGGACAGATTCAATGATGGCGGAGTAGAACTGTTTCAGCAGCTCCTGTGGCAGGTTAAACTTCCTCAGCTGGCGAAGGAAGTACAACCTCTGCTGGGTCTTTTTCACAATAGAGTCAATGTCAATGTCCCACTTCAGGTCCTGAGAGATAGTGGTGCCCAGAAACCTGAATGACTCCACTGCAGTCACTGTGCTGTTCATGATGGTGAGTGGGGGGAGAGCAGGGGGTTTCTCCTAAAGTCCATGATCATCTCCACTGTTTTGAGCGTGTTCAGCTCCAGGTTGTTGAGACTGAACCAGACAGCCAGCCCTTTAACCTCCTGTCTGTAAGCAGACTTGTCACCGTCCTGAATGAGGCCGATGAGTGTGGTGTCGTCTGCAAACTTCAGGAGCTTGACAGAGGGGTCCTTAGATGTGCAATCGTTGGTGTACAGGGAGAAGAAAAGTGGGGAGAGAACGCAGCCCTGGGGAGCTCCAGTGCTGATTGTACGGGGGCTGTATGTGTATTTTCCCAGCCTCACTAGCTGCTGCCTGTCTGTCAGGAAGCTGGCGATCCACCGACAGACGGAGGTGGGCACGGAGAGCTGAGTTAGTTTGGGCAGGAAGAGGTTTGGAATGATAGTGTTAAAGGCCGAGCTGAAGTCCACAAACAGGATCCTCACATAAGTCCCTGGTCTGTCTAGATGTTGGAGAACATAATGCAGTCCAATGTTTACTGCATCGTCCACAGACATGTTTCCTCTGTAGGCAAACTGAAGAGGATCCAGCAAGGGTCCAGTAATGTCCTTCAGGTGGGCCAGCACCAGTTTTTCAAATGACTTCATGACCACAGATGTTAGGGCCACTGTAGTCATTTAGTCCTGTAATTTTGGAGTTCTTTGGGATGGGGATGATGGTGGAGTGTTTGAAGCATGAAGGGACTTCGCACAGCTCCAGTGATCTTTTGAAGATCTGTGTGAAGATGGGGGCCAGATGATCAGCACAGAATTTCAGACAGGATTTGTGGTGTAACAATCTGGGCCTGGTGCTTTTTCCTTTTCTGTTTCCAGAAGACCTGGCGCACCTCATCCTCGCTGATCTGAATTGCAGGTGTGGAGGAGAGGGGGGTTGACAAACAAAACTTTTCTTCCAGTTTTAAATGGATTATGAGAAAACGTATTTCTTGTTATAATGGGAAGATCTGCAAGTGCGTGAAAACAATTAGTTTAGATTCTGACTAACCTACAGTAAACACCTGATTCTGACCTGATTTGTGCATGACGTATGTCGCTAAGGAAATAATAAGATGATACATATAGATTATTTAATATTGCGCTTTTGTATAATTGCCATTGACCATTGACACTATATATATATATATATATATATATATATATATATATATATATATATATATATATATATATATATATATATATATATATATCAAGCTGTCATTTCCGAATGGCAACCTCCCGCTCTCTCTCGTGTAGTGCATAGACTCCCCCCAGTTAAAATGCCCAACTTTACAGCAGAAAAAAAAAGAAAAAAAAAAAAAACGTTTACAGCCTGGTTCAAAAAATTAGTTTGGTCTATATAGCTAATTTTGTCCTTCATGACAACTGTGAGGGGGGTGATTTTTTTTAATAACCCTTCCGTTTAAATTATATTAAGCCTTAAAGTTCTGCATAATTAAGGGAGTGATCACTTGAGTGACAGGAGGATTGCTGCTGCTGACACTGCCGTTGAGCTTGGTGGGCGTGGCTTCAGCAACCAGCTCCCGCCTTTTTGCCCATTTCCGATTATCCGGAAGTGATGCACGGTGATGCGCTGCCAAGATGGCGACGGCCCGCTTGGCCCACTTTGCGCATCAAAAACGTTCTTCAGGAATCTACGGGTGATGTCACGGACACTACATTCATATTTTTATACAGTCTATGGTCATTTCATGTACTCCTGGGTGCCCCCTGGTGGCCATGGGTGCCCTACGCAGCCGCTTAGTTTGCTTATATTTACATTTAGTCATTTTGCAGATGCTTTTATCCAAAGCGACTTACAATTGGGGGATACATAAAGCGATTCTTCTTAAAGATGCATGCAGACACAGGAAGTGCTTGTAATACCAAGTTTTAGACATTGTTCAAATAAGTACAAGCTAGAAAGAGAAGGAATAAATAAAGAGAAAGACAATTTATTTATTTATTTTTTACAATGAAGTCAAGTAGCTTCGAAAGAGATTTGTTTCCAGCTGTCACTTGAAAATTGTCAGGGATTCAGCATTCTGGATAGGGGTGGGAAGATCATTCCACCAGCCAGGAATGGTGAATGAAGATGTTCTAGAAAAGTGATTTTGAGCCTCTCTGTGGTGGTACCACAAGGCATCGCTCACTAGTGGATCTCAGACTTCTAGATGGGATGTAGATTTGTAGTAGTGAGTGGAAGTAGGCAGGTGCTAAGCCTGTGGCTATTCTATATGCAAGCATCAATGTCTTGAACTTGATGCGAGCTGCTACCGGTAGCCAGTGCAAGACGATAAAGAGAGGTGTGATATGGGCTCTTTTGGGTTGTTGAAGACCAGAAGAGGTTGTAGAGGTTTAATTGTGCTTGATGGAAGTCCAGCCAGATGAGCATTGCAGTAGTCCAGCCTAGAAATGACAAGGGCTTGGACAAGAAGTTGTGCAGCATGCACCGTTAGAAAGGGTTAATGTTGTCAAGTCAAGTCAAGTCACCTGGACTATTTATATAGCACTTTTAACAACAGATTGTGTCAAAGCAACTGTACAGCATTAATTAGGAAAATAGTGTGTCAATAATGCAAAATGACAATAGTAAACAAGGCAGTTCATCATTGAATTCAGTGATGTCATCATCCAACTCAGTTCAGTTTAAATAGTATCTGTGCAATAAAGTTAACGATATTGCTGGAAATGAAGTGTCCCCAACTAAGCAAGCCAGAGGCAAAAGCGGCAAGGAACCAAAACTCCATCGGTGACAGCATGGAGAAAAAACCTTGGGAGAAATCAGGCTCAGTCAGGGGGGCCAGTTCTCCTCTGGCCAGACGAAACCAGCAGTTCAATTCCAGGCTGCAGCAAAGTCACATTGTGCAGAGGACTTAACTGGTTCCTTTGGTCTTGTCCCGGTGGCCATCTGAGACAAGGTCTTTACAGGGGATCTGGAGCTCATCTAGTTGTCCTGGTCTCCACTGACTTTCAGGGCTGTAGAGGTCCTCTCTAGGTGCTGATCCACCATCTGGTCTGGATAAGTACTGGATCCAATTGACTGCAATGACCATCTGATCTGGATACAGACTGATCTGGGGGCTACGGTGACCTCGGAATAAGAGAAAAACAGACTAATATTAGCATAGATGCCATTCTTCTAACCATGTAGCAAGTTCCAGTTGACCTAATTAATGGCAGCCTAAAAATCCTTAAACAGATTTGAATATTAGAACTGAGTTAGTGTGTTATGTGTAAGCCAAGTCAAAGAGATGGGTCTTTAATCTAGATTTAATCTGACAGAGTGTGTCTGCCTCCCGAACAATATTAAATACTTAGGTACAGTTTGGGCACTAAATAGGAAAAGGATCTGCCATCCGCAGTTGATTTTGATGTTCTAGGTATTATCAAATTGCCAGACTTTTGAGAATGCAGCAGATGTGGAGGACTATAATGTAACAAGAGCTCGTTCAAATACTGAGGTGCTAAACCATTCAGGGCTTTTTAAATAATAAGCAAGATTTTAAAATCTATATGATGTTTAATAAGTAGCCAGTGCAGTGCTGACAGAACCAGGCTAATATGGTCATACTTCCTGGTTCTAGTAAGAACTCTAGCTGCTGCATTTTGGACCAGCTGGAGTTTGTTTATTAAGTGCAGAACAACCACCCAATAGAGCATTACAATACTCTAACCTGAGGTCATAAACGCATGGATTAACATTTCTGGATTTGACATTGAGAGCATAGGTCATAATTTAGATATATTTTTGAGATGGCAAAATGCAGTTTTACAAATGCTAGAAACGTGGCTTTTTTAAGGAGAGATTGCTATCAAATAGTACATTTAGGTTCCTAACTGATGACGATGAATTGACAGAGCAGTCATCAAGTCTTAGACAACGTTCTAGGTTATTACATGCAGAGTTTTTAGGTCCTATAATTAACACCTTTCGTTTTTTTTTCAGAATTTAGCAGTAAGAAATTACTCGTCAACGAGTTTTTTATATCGACTATGTATTCCACTAGTTTTTCAAATTGGTATGTTTTGCCGGGCCTCGAAGAAATATAGAGCTGAGTATCATCAGTATAACTGAAAGCTAACACCTTGTTTCCTGATGATATCTCCCAAGGGTAACAGGTAAAGTGTGAAGAGTAACAGCCCTAGTACTGAGCCTTGAGATACTCCATACTGCACTTGTGATCGATATGATACCTCTTCATTCACTGCTACGAACTGATGGCAGTCATATAAGTATGATTTGAACCATGCTATTGCACTTTTTTTTATTAATGCCAACAAAGTTTTCTAGTCTATTCAAAAGAATGTTGTGGTCGATAGTGTCGAACACAGCGCTAAGATCCAAAAGCACTAATAGTGAAATACAACCATAATCAGATGATAAGAGCAGGTCATTTGTACCTCTAATTAGGAAAAAATGTGCTATTAACTGTGCCTAAAATGCATAATTGCAGAAAAAATATATATACGTTTGCATTGAAAATTAATGGAGCAACAGATTTTATGTGAAAATAAATCATTCAAGTTGTTTATTTTGTTTAAAAATCTTATGAGGTGGCAAGAGGGGCATTTTACCCCACACAAGGAGTAAAAGGCACACATTATTGATACAAATACTTCAGCTAAAATAATGTTTTTTTGTTGTTGTTTATATATATATATAATGTCTAAGTTAATACTTGTTCAAAACAATCAGTTTAGCAAAGTTTGTAATTTTTTTCTGCTTATTATTATTTGAAAATAAAATAATTAATTTTTGTTCAATAAATATACTGTCATTAAAGTATGTTAATATAAAATATATATTTTAAAATACAGAAACAAAATAAAGATTCTGAAAGCACTGAGGAGATCCAATAATAATTTAATATATATTTACAGTAGTAACAACAAATTATATTTTATTATATGATATAATTAATATAATGTTTTTAAATATGATGGTTTCATTCTAAATATGGTGATTATTTCTTATATATATATGGACACCCAACATTATATATTTGCCATCTGAATCTAACCATGTCATATGTCAACAAATGGGAAAATTAGACCTCTATTAATTATAATGATAATTACTGTGCCTTTTAGCCCCAACAGCAGGGGCGCTTTTTACCTCAAATACCCTACTTTTACATATTCTTTCGTTATTTAAAAACTGTTGCTTTACTTATCTTAAACAAAACTGAAAATTGTTAAAAAGACCTTTGTCTCAAAATATATGCATTCATTTTAGCGATTCTAATTTGCTACTTAAATCTACAACATTTTAAAAACATAAAATATTACATCAATGAAGCACAGAATCAACTTTGCGCTGCTGCGTGATGGCATCAAGAATCAGACAAATATACACGTGGATCTTGAAAACCAAATGTTAATGAAAGTGCAACGGCAAGTTTTTGTGCCATCTAGTGGTTTAGGTGAAAATAATATCAAAGGCGCCTTTTACCCCAGGCCCTTAAGCCCTATTGTACCCCACTGTTAAACTAAACATTCATTATTTAGTTTTGATATAACCATAACTTTTTATTTGTATTTCTTTGCCAATAAATAAATAAAAAAAAAAAAAAACGAAAAAAAAAAAATAGATCTTTGCTTGATGTTCATTTAACATGTGTTAGGACTGTAAATGAGTCGATTACCTGTAGACATAATAGTCCAATAACAGTCTCTTCACTCTTCTCTGCATAAAACCAACAGATAATTACCACGTTAGGATTAGAGTAATAATTAATAATTAGAATTACTATTTAAAAGAGACACTTTTGAAACTCTTGTTATTACCTCGATTATTACCGCCAATTCTTTAAACCAAGATAATGAATGTGTTGTGTCCAGCTTAATGAGGGAAATGGTTATTTTATGTGTAAATGCACAGAAGATGCATGGGAAAGCATCGCTTGCACCAAACAGCCGGTCCATCTGTTTTCTGTTTGAAGTGGACAGAATCAGCAGGACACAGTGAGAGACAGGAAAAGACCCTGTCACCCCAGGCAGTGGTGCAACCATATTAAAAGAAAAGGATGGAGTGAGGGATGTGCCCAGGACAATGAGAAAAGGCTGAAAGAATCTGGGTAAAGGACCAAGAAGGTAAAGACAGATTTATATGTGACTTCAGAGAAAGAACAGAATTTGGGCAGACAGAGATGATGTATTGTTATTAATATGGGCATATATGATTTGGCATATTTATGCTGTTATGCTGTTGCTATGGATATAAACCGACTGAATATTTATAATAATTATATTGATTGTATTCCGGCCCGTAGCCAGCTATGAGGTCACCGAGGTCCGGACCTTGGTAAAATATTTTATGTTCAAATTCAAAAATAAAATTTGTTCTCTGAATGACTAATTTGCTAGTTAAACTCGTCATATGAATGCCTGCATTGCATGTATAATTCAGTTTAGACCGTTTGCAATCATGTTTAGCGTCTGTGGTATGAAAATGATCGCTGCGAGACGCTGGCGGAGTGAACGAATCTCGAGAGAGTTGTGAGCGCAGCCTCCGTGTTGCCAGCTCCAGCTATTATAAGCGTATTTGGACTTGTCTTTTTCACTTAATTTGACACTTTAGAAAGTTCATAAAATAAGACGTTGCAGTTTAGGGTGAGCAAAAGTTTTTTTTTTTGTTTGTTTGTTTTTTAGTTATTTAGTTTATTTATTTTTATTTTTTGGTTTTTGTATGATTTAGTAGCAATATCTGGCAACACTGCTTCGCCGACACTTAAACTGACAGAAATAATAATAATAAAAAAGCCCACAGACAGGTTGTTGCTGACAGGACACAACATTCAGTAAGGGAAACGCAAAAAATATGATTTTATTTGTCGTTATCAACGCTGTCAAAAACAGTGACATTTAAAACTAGTACACAGATATGTAGAACAAGTAGGGTACAGAATGAAATGACATAAAACACTAGCCAAGAAGAAGTCTATGCTATGTAATTCAGTATAGTAGTTAAATATTCACAAGAGGACTAGACAATGTTATCAGCTTTTGCAATGGTCATTAATATAAACTATAACAGTAATATATGTTGTTGCATGAATAATAAACGGCTGATAAAATTATCCACCCCTAACTATATTCAAGTATTAACAAATTTTGATGCAATAAATAGGGTATATTAAGTTAAAGTTAACTTACAGTTTCCAGGAAGCAACACTGAGCTAGTCACATATTGTTAACGCTTCTAAACACATTAGCAATTTCACTAGAAGTAATAGCGTCTCCCAAAATATTAAAATCATTCCGCATTGCTTCCATGCGGTGGCGCCAGAGATCAATAAAAAGCTAATCGAAAATAGAAAGTAATTAAGACATACATGCAAACGATAAGCACTGTTTATTTACGGTATTACAAATCTAGAATTTATTTATTTATTTATTTTAATTCTACACAGTTATTTGGTTGCGTGTGATAGAGTAGGCCTAGACCTGTATTTAATTTAGCCTACAGTTTTGTCATATGACTTAAATCATGAAAAAGCCCATTTGACACACAATGACATTTCCAAAAGGAAAGCAGATATGATCTTGTAAATATTCTCACTAGCTTGTAACATACAAATGTCAAGAGCAGAAGCTAAACTATTTCTGAAGATGTCAGTAATAAATTATATTAATTACTTCACCTGCTAGTTTTAATAATAAGCAAAATAATAAGTTCACAGTTATCATTGGAAATTTGTTTGTGTTTGTGTGTGTGTGTGTACCTGTGGTAGTAGTAACATCCACAACCTGAGGGTGACAGAAATTAAGTCAGTATGTAATCACACATCTGTGACGTTAGTCATTTAACACACCTCTTCAAAAGGCCCATCACCACAAACCATGTTCACTCAGCACTGCTCAGGAATAAATCAGAAAATACAGGCTGCGGCGAGCAGTAGCTCCTCTTCCTGCAGGCCACTGTTGTAACTTATAAAATACAGGTAACAGAATCTGTTACCTGAGCTAACATCTGTTCTCTGATTAAGTTGCTACAGGGCTCATTTAAAATGTTAACACATGCAGCAGAAATCTCAAATGTAGTATAAAATGTGAACAGTGAGATTGGGTAAAAAAACAAACAAACAAAAAAAAACCTTTTGTTATATATTTATTTTCTCTTTAACTTTCATTTCCTTTATTATTTTGCATGAAAATTGTGAAATTGCAATTGATTTGAAATTATTATATTAATTTAATTTATGTCACTTTGATCAATAGTGTGCAAAATGAATTAATGTAAATGTAGATTTTTACTAGTGCTGTCAAACAAATTTCTACAAAACACATCCAAAATAAAAGTTTATATTTACAATATATATATAAATATAAATACAAAAATTATAACGTATATATAAATACAAACACATACAGTATATATTTTGTAAATATCTACGTTTATATATTAATATTCTTATATTTGATATTATATATAAATATATTTAATAGAAACAAATATTTTTAATAAATGTAATATTTTTCTTAAATCTATACATGCATGTGTTTGTATGTATATATACATTATAAATAGACACAGTATACACATATATTATGTAAACAAAATCTTTTATTTTGGATGTGATTAATCATTTGACAGCACTAATATTTAAATGTCTGTGCATATGGTAAGGTCTTTATTACAAGCCATTACTCATTGGCATCCTTCTGTCTTGAAAGACAATGGAGTATCTGCGCCTGGGTCAGTCTGTTGTGGATTTGCAGTGCCTGCTGTGGCTAAACAGTCCAATACGAGAGTGGCAGACTCTGTTGCAGTTTCTACAAATGAAGCCTGAGACTGCTTCTGTGGGCACTGACTATGCTCTCTGCTGTCTGCGCTGCCTTTTTTCGTCCCACTGGTCCTCTCTCTTTCCCTTGCTCAGCTTTGTGCTGGTCCTTACGGCGAGCTGCCAGCCGACACGGTCTGCAGTAGCAGCTTCCAAGTCTGCAGGATTCAGGCTCCCAGCTTTCAGGTCACGCTTGCAGATGTCTTTGTAGATTGCCATATATGATGTCCATAGGAATCCGGTCATCATGCATCATGCAGACATGGCTGAGCCAGCGTAGACGTGTGCTTGTGGAAGGAGTGCGTGCATGCTGAATGTTTTTGCCTGGGCCAGTACTTCAGTGTTTGGGACACGGTCCTGCCAGGTGATGCCCAGGGTCCTCCTCAGGCAGTGCAGATGGAAAGGGTTAAGTCTGCTTTCTTGCAAGGTGTACATAGACCACGTGTCACTGCCGTAGAGAAGAGTGCAGAGGACACTGGCCTGGTACACTTTCATCTTGGTGTTGGTGGTGAGCATGCTATTGTTCCACACTCTCTTGGTCAGGCGGGCCATCGCTATTGATGCCTTGCCGATTCTGGAGTTCAGCTTGTTGTCCAAAGAGAGGTTGCTCGAGATGGTGGCGCCAAGATATGTAAAGTCCTCCACTACCTCGAGGGTGTGATCTCCGATGAAGATGCAGGGAGCGCTGCTGACATCCTGGCCCATGACGTTTGTTTTCTTTAGGCTGATGGTCAGCCCAAACTCATCAGAAGCGCAAACAAAGCTACTGATGAGATGCTGTAGTGCTTTCTCGGTATGGGCAGTCAGGGCGACATCATCAGCAAATAGCAGCTCTCTAATTAGGACCCTGCGCACCTTGGTCTTTGCATGCAGACATGCAAGGTTAAAAAGGTTGCCATCGCTTCTAGTGTAAATGAAGACACCATCTTCTGACTGACTGAAGGCATGGTGCAGCAGCAGGGAGAAGAATATGCTGAAGAATGTCGGGGCGAGGATACGGCCTTGCTTCACGCTGCTTCGGATCAGGAAAAGTTTGGAACGGTACCTTTCATTTCATCGTGAAAGGACGTGACCATCTTCAGAAGCTCTGGGGGACATCCAATCCTGTGCAGTAGGGTGAAGAAGCCTTTCCTGCTGACCAAGTCAAAGGCCTTGGTCAGGTTGATAAAGGCAATTTAGATTGGCTGTCTCTGCTCCCAGCACTTCTCCTGTTGCTGTCTCAGTAAGAAGATCATGTTGATCACTTAGAGTCTGTTCAGCACCACGCGGGCGAAGACCTTCCCCACCATGCTCAGCAAGGAGATGCCGTGGTAGTTGTTACAGTCACTGCGGTCTCCTTTGTTCTTGTAGAGCATGAGGATGTTGTCATCTCGCATGTCCTGAGGAACTGTTCCTTCCTCCCAACACTGAAGTAAGAGTTCATGAAGGTGGTCGAGGAGGACACTCTTCTTGTCAGCCTTGATGACCTCTAGGGGAATGCTGTCACTGCCTGGAGCTTTGCTACATGTCATTGGCCCTGCTGAGCTTGTCTACAGTGGGCAGAGCATCAAGTTCCTCCATCTCGGGCAAGGGGGTGGTGCTCCCCATTGTAGTATCAGTGACGACGTTCTCCCCCGAGTATAGCTGCTGATAGTGCTTTGCCCATCTCTCTATCTGCTTACCACGGTCTGTGATGACGTCGCCAGCAAACACAGCAGAGTGTAGGAGCATAGATGCTCAGGATGTTGACTGGACCTGAAGAGGTAGAGAGACGGAGAGAGAGGATTCTGGGTGTACCTCCAGAAGGCAGCTCAATTGAGGACAGCATGGAGTTCCTCACTGCAAATCCAATACCATTTATTCGAGGCTCCTCAGGCACCTTTCCCTGCCAGAAGAACGTGTAGTCCTGTTCTCTGAGACTGCCATTGGAAGGGAGTCTGGTCTCCTGTAGAGCAGCAATGTCAATGTCCAGTCGTTTCTTCTCACGGTTGATGATGGCTGTCTTCCTGGCATCGTCAACTTCTTGTAGTTTGTCAGAGTGGCCAGGGCACATGGTTTTGACATTCCAGCTTGCCAGTTTCAAACATCCTGTTTGTTTTCTTTTTTCCTTCTTATTTTGCCTGGTGCAGGTATTGCAGTCTGCTTTTCAGTCGTTTCCCTAAGCTCCGAGAACCCGTTGAAGCAGACAGACTGTGGCAGGTCAGCACCTTTCTAACTGGGGGCTGCCCAGCTTAAGGCGGGCGTTAGCTGACCAGTGGGATTCAATGATTCCTCCCACCATCAGAGACAACCCATAACGCCCGAGCTTACATCAATCCGTTCTGGGGTTATAACTCGTAACTGCCGTCTCCCGTCCAGGAGTTGCTGGAACAGTGCATGAATACAGGCATCTGTCCGCATTTGGGACTCCACTCCTGATTTGGGGGTTTACTCCCCTACACTCGGCTGTTGGATCAGTCCAGGATCTCCTCTGCCCTTTAGCTTTTGGCTGCCAGAAGCAGCTCATCCACCTAGTGGTGCAATGTGAACACCACCCCCTCATGTGGTTTAGTCCGTCAGCTGAGGTGGTTTGCTGGGGTTTGGCACATGGAGCCAGCACATGAGAGATTTAGGAGATGGATGAATACCAGTGTTGCCCATCCACCCTACCAGGTAGGGTGCAGCTGCTGGAGAGCAAAGGTACTACCTCTATCCAGACCCCTACACCCCAACAAGCCATTACTATTTGGTTGCTTATATATGCTCTTTAACAGCATCTGATATTTTGGTTTTTGTAGCTTGGGATTTTTTTTTTCACTTCACCAATTGTATTGTTTTAGGCATAAATCAAATTTATAAGCCATTGTTTGCAGTGACCCATTTTCTTTGTACTACAGAACACTTACTGTAAACTGTATATATAACCACAAGAGCTTTGCATATTCTGACAGATTTATGACAGCATACTCACACAGACCCTTTTATGACACCATAGATAGTTGCTTGCATTTATGTGTCAGGGTTCTGCAAGAAATGGGACCCAGATGCAAATGAGCAGGCAAGGGGTTTTATTAACAAGACAGTAGACTAGAGACAGCAATGACAGTGAGGCGTGAAACAGACCAAACACTGGGGCAGGGCAAACAACAGGCAGGAGTGATGACCGTCCACAGTCCACAGATGACAGTCCACTTTGGCAATGGACTTGAGCACAAGAGCTGCAGCACCAGAGAAAAGACTAGGCAGGAACACAGGAAGCCCATCGCCTGATGTAGATCTCAGATGTAGCACCAGTCTTGCTGCCAGGTGGTGGCTCACAGAACCAAAGGCTAGGTACTTGAGTTATGGCAAGTTCACACTATAGGATTTTTGGCTGGATTTTGCTGTCGCAGACATATTTCAACAATCTCCTACAATACCCCCAGATCGTGACCAAATCGGTGCTCATTGCGGCCACCGAAGCTCGTTAAATATGAGCAGGTCAGCAACATGATCCGAACCTGTCTCGAGCTATCACAGACTCTATGACATTTTCAAACCGGTTTGATATTACCACGTGATCTCGTAATGTGAGCGACACAATGACAAGTGGAACTAATCCAGCAAATCACAGTGCAGATGGTATAAACACTCTTATCACACACCTTTATGAACACAAATGAAAAGCCACAAATTAAACAAATCAACTAACTAGAAATCAATTTAACAAGTGCATAGATTGTGTATAAAAAATGCAGTCATTTGGCTAGTCTTTCAATCATGTAGTGTGAGCTTGCCATTAGAGAGCCGCTGCCAGGCAGTAGGGTCATTGGCCAGGAAACTCTGGATACAGGACAGGACCAGACAAAACATGAAGACGAGACTCAAGACAACACAACAAGACAGACAAAATGCAAAAACAAATAAGAGAACAAAACAGAAAAGAGCAATTGCCAAAGAGACCAAAACTAGCCAAAGAATAATTGAAAAGTAAAAACAAAAGAGCTAAGGTTCAATAAGGAAACTGGAACTGCAAAAACAGAATGAAAATGAAATTCTAAATCGAATAAGAAACTAAACTAGACTAGAATGCACAAAATCAAAAACTACAGCAAACAAAATAGAAACAAGGATACAATATTACTGGATACAAGATTAAAAATCACTAGAACAAGATCAACAGATAATTTCCAGACAAAGAACAGGAAAACACCTCAATGAACCAGCAGAGACACACGTTAAAGGAACACAATATAGAGGAGCAGAGCACATGAGGATCAGGTGAACATATTAATCAAGCAAACAAGGACTAAACAAGGGGGTGTGACCAGGGGAAACAAGGAGGTGGGACAAGAGGAGCACATGACAAGCACAAACAGAGACAGAGCCATGTGCTCAGACACAAAACAAACAAAGAAACATTGAACGGAGACAAGACAGACACAACTCTCAGGGCAGGATCCTGACAATATGTTTTCATTTATATTAATGTAAATGTTCTGATATACTGCACTTTTCTTTTGTACATTCATCATTTTTGAATTCTTGTGTTGTATTGGTATATTTACGTTAGAAGACAATTTAGCAAACTAGATGACAATGAATAAACAAATATTATATCTGAGAATTGTTATACTGAAAATGAATGAGGGAAAACAAAATAATTACAGATATAATCAGTATATTTGGCAACACATTTGGCTAGGCCACAACTGCCCACTTGACATCTCCTGATTCTGACAATCATTTGTTAATGAGCGAGTAGTTCATGATATGCTCAATTTCCTCAACAGCCAGTAGCCATATTAGTAGCATACTGGTACTTTTTTCATGGAAGGAGTCTAAACAAATATAAAGAAGAGGAGGCACTAAATTGATTGCATGTTTTACATTAAATTATTCAGTGAATTCACTATAAATGAATCTGCTGAAATTATTCTCTGTAACCACCTCTGGTAACGGTATCTAGAAATCCTAGAAATGTAACAAAAGTGCCAGTAAGTAAAACAGAATTACCCCATTTTATCTATAAATTCATATTGAGGCCAGTTTTCCCCAGCTGCAGACAGAAATAAACCAGCAGGTAAACCTACACTCAACATGTGAAGATTACTTTCCAGCGTTAAAGTATCTCTAAGCCAGAAAAAAGAGTTATACAAACTTCCATATCTACCACTGCACATGTATCATATGTTGTACAATATTTGATTATGCTGTGTACGAATAACTATGACCTTTGTTGGGTTTCTAATTTATCCTAATTGTTTGAAGTTACTGTAATCCACTGTGTGTGTGATTACTTTTTTAATATTATTAAAGGGGTATTTTTAAAAAATACCAATGTAAATCTTGTTGTAAATGTAATGCATCATCATTATATATTTCTAATTTAATATTAATTGCATTATAATTATTCATATCCATTGGCCTTATGTCAGTGTAATGTAACTGAATTAGTTATTATAAATGAGATGACTCTTCTTGTTTTTGTCTTTGTTCTTAATGAGTGAAGTCAGTTTGGCTTCACGTTTAACCTAATGATTAAAACAAAAGTTCACTATCAACCATAAGGTGACGCTAATGAGCTACTTGTTCTTCTACTCACTCTATATACCTCATGTTGTTTTTTTCATCATCATAAAGGTCATGTTGCACCTGTAGGTTTTTATTTTTTATTTTTTTGGCCTTATTGCCTAATGCATCTCTCTTATCTGCATAAAAGAGAATATAAAGACCAAGAACAAAACAGTAACAGATTGATGTCTGTTATTCAACCTTTCAGCATCAGGACAAACAACTTTATTAGATTAAAATAGTCTTGATGGATTTTTAACTTTCCTTTTTCCTTTTGAATTCTCCTTTTCTGTCTTTAAGGTTTGAAAGAGGATCCCCACCTCTTACCACAAATATAAATGATGTATAATCTTAAAATTGCTGATATTATTTGACAATTGATCATCCCAGTAAAAATCCATGAGCATTTTATTTTCATAAAAAAAAGATCTTTGAACATACAGCAATAACACTGCTTTTAATAAAATAAATACATGCCAGTCCTTTTGAAAGTCAAAATGACCCAATAAAGCAGGGTTTTTTTTTTTTTTTTAGAATATTATATAATTCCTATTTTTAAAGGATATTAAATAATTCTGTAAAATAAATATGATTAAAAATAAAAAAGAACATGAAGTCTTTACATGTTTATATGTCTATTTTCATACAGAAAAGGAACAACTAGCCATGAATAATGTCTTGCACTGTTGCACAAACAAATTACAGCTGAACATTAGATTATTCCTCACATTTGAACATTTTGTCTATTTCTCAGGCTGACACACTGATTGCGGCTGCTGTCGCTTTTAAACAATTTTTGGACAGATTTATTGGCATGTGTGAATCATTTAGTGGCAGCTGCAAATTCCATTAAGGGGCTTGATTACTTGTCTTTTGCCTTATGTAGATGTAATTTTAGTCAAGAAAATGGTGCAAACAATATAAAACTGACAATAAATAAATAAATAAATAAATAAAATAAAAATCTTTTACAGAACACTGAATTGTGAATCCCTGTGCCTTTACGTCCCCATTGTAACGCTTGAGTGGATCTAGATTAGGCAGATTAGGCAACAGACTATTGATTCCTGACAATTCCCTTGCTTCTCTTCTAACACAGCATAATAATCAGAATTTGTGTGTGCTTATTTACATTGAAAATGTGGCATTTAAAATAATTAGGCAAGTTTATTTATTTGCCAAATCAGATTGAGAGGCAATTCAACTCAATAACGGACGTTATGAAGTGGCAACATGGGACTTTAGAGTGTCACATTGATTTTAAAGGGAGCACATGACAGATGCTTTAAAACAGCTGGAAACATGTATTGTAAACTTAAGCACTAATAAGAATTTATATCCTCTAAACACATTAAAGGAGTAGTTCACTTTCAGAATGAAAATTCTGTCATCATTTACTTACCCCTCACTTGTTCCAAACCAGAGTTTCTTTCTTCTGTTGAACACTAAAGAATATATTTTTAAAAATGTTGGGATCTGAACAGCTGACGAGCACCACTGATTCCATAGTACCCGGCAGAAGAAAGAAACTCATACAGGTTTGGAACAAGTGTGGGGTGAGTAAATGATGACAGCATTTTCATTCTGAAAGTGAACTACTCCTTTAAACTATTCTGTTACACAGTGGGTTTCAGTCCTGACGCTCTAGTAAGCATCTTGTGCATCTTCTGTGTACTGCAGCTGTAGCCTATATGCAATGTCTGTCTTCCAAATAATAGTGCAAGGTATTATAAACTTAAGAGCCAAAAGGGGTATGCAAACGAATCAACTCAGCAGTGCATTCATACGCAAAAGCATACACCAAGTAAAGTAAGCTTACAGGGATGTCAGGCTGTGGTGGCTTGCAGCTTGGTCTGATGAATGAGCTCTTACTGCAAGCCTTGTATTACAACCGGAGTTCACATAGAGGGGGAGGCCATTCATCAGAGAGAAAAGGAGAAGAGGAATGGGGTGGAGGATATGAGAGTTTGTTTGGATTGACATGCTAACAGTGTTTAAACAGCTCTGGAGGGAGTTTTCTGACCTGTCTTTCGGCATTGCACCAGATACTACTGGAACCTGAGATATCTGACACCTGTGATACTAGACATCTGCTGCATCTGTAATACAGAGAAAGGGAGCCTTTTGGGGTTCCATGTGTTTGATTTATGAGTTTAGTGTGTAATGCAACAAATTTAATAATTTTTATTTCCCCCTTTCATTACCAGTACATTTTTAAATGTTATAGAAAACAGTTATATAGGAATTGGCCACTGAATGAATAATCTATGATGAAAATGAAAAATGTATAGCATACAAATGTATCTGCTCATGCATGTCATATTGTGGTTGGTATACAGCTAGACTTGTGGGTGATTTATTTTGTGCACATAATGTTGCAGGCCATTGGACTAATGTTCAGGCACAATGCTGTAAAATAAGTACTAAACAATGTCATCAACATCGTGCTTTCATTTAACCCCCTTTCTGCTATTCCTTTTTGAAAGAAGCATATGCTGCACCATGTGGACCTGTTGAAATTATTAAACCTGCATTGATAGACCGGTTTGTTTCTTAATGAGGCCAAAGATTAATAATTATAGCATCATTCAGTTTGCAACTTTTTTTTTTTTAACAAAGCAGCTCTTTTAAATTTATAAAAATGGCCCAGTTCAAAAGTTTACATAACAGTTCCTGGCTATTATTGACAGGGCTTTTATGAAAACCATAAAATCCTCTTTCAGGCATATTACCTGTTTAATTTCACAATCTATTGGGCATTACAATCAGTTTTTGCTGCATATGGCTTAAGCATTGCCTGATCCTAAAACTTAAGTACAATATTTTTACAATGTAATTTACAATAATGTTTACAATTATGCATTTTCAATATTTATACACTGTGACTCAGTTTATATGAACATTTTTAAAAATTCATTACATTTATGAATGCTGACAGACTTTTAGATATTTGAAATACATGTGCAAAAAAGCAAAAACAAAAATCTTGTAAATGAGTCATTATGGCAAACAAAAACAGTCGTAACATCATTACTGTGACCTTCTGTGCCTTGTTTTTAACAGGACAGGGACCGACCATTTGTAACTTGAGTGTCCAAGACTTAATTATACTTCCGGTTATTTTAGCTTTACAAAAGCAGTCCTTTACTCTGCTTGATATTGCAAACTGGTATTTGTCATTATATTATTCTAATTTATTGTCCTAATAATAAACCCACTGTCTTGTAAAGCAAATAGTTTGACCGTTTACTGCACCTTGTTTTTCTTATAGTTATGAACCAGAAGTCTTGCACATTCACTGAAAATAACTTACTTCCATGTTGCAAAATAAGGTGGTAACTTTTTCATCCGTGTCTACACCATGTGTGGTCCACCCTAGAGCTGTCTTTCACATTTTTAGGCTCACTTAATTGCATTAGACCAAAGTGAAATACACAAGTCAAAAATACCTATTCATGTATTTATGATACATAATATCACCAAATGTGCAGAGATTTATACACAGTTTCACAAATAATTAACAAATACTGTAAAGCTTCTTTGACACAATCTGTATTGTTAAAAGTGCAATTCATCTCTCATTACTCAAGAGAGCACTCAAAGCTGTCACCCTCCGACCTCAGGCAGGTTCAGATGGAGGTCAGGCACAGAGAAGTGTGACAGTGTGTGTGTGTGTGTGTGTGTGTGTGTGTGTGTGTGTGTGTGTGTGTGTGTGCGCGCACGTTCTCTCTCCCTCGGCTGGTGCTGCCATGGCAACAGAAGCAGTCAAAACCGAGACCGGGAAGTTGCGTTGAATATAACACTCCTAAAAGTCCTTCAGTTTTGCTCTTCACCCCTCCCCTGTTCCTCTCCCATTGTCTTCCTCTATTACTCAGACAGCCAGGGAAACTAAAAACACACGTTAACTTAATGTGAAATCCTTAAAATAATTTTCATGAGGAAATGTTGATAATAAGAGAGAGAGTGAGAGAGAGAGAGAGAAAGAGAGAGAGAGAGAGAGAGAATAACTGTCAAAACTGTACCTTTCTCCACTTTCAAACAATAAGGTGATGAGATTTCTGAAATGAAAATAGTGCAATTCGCTGTTAATATATCATCAGAATTCTCAAGATATCTTCAGTTAAGCCTGGCAGGCAGCATAAACAAATCATTGCTTCATATCATTTATAACATATCATTTTACAATAGCTTACAATAACTATAAACTATTAGTAATGAACAAAAATTACTAAATTCAGAAGATCAGTATTTTATGAATAGTGAAATACGAAGATATGAGTTTGAAATAAATATACATGACAGAAAATACTGAATGTATTTTAACTAATATTGTCAACATTATATAATATTTGTTAATGTCATTAAAGATATTACAGTATTATTAAAGGTGTGAACATTTGTGCAGAGCACATTAAAGGTACATTAACCATGAAGAGCACACACTTAAAATTGAAGTCTGCATGTTGTAATTTAAGTCATAAAGAAAGGGATAGTTTACCCAAAAATGAGTGACATTAACTCATTCTTGACATTTACAGCACTTTGCCTATGTCTACTAATACACTACTTTCTTTTTCTGTTGGTCTCTGGAATTGCCAGTCTGCTGTAAACAAAGCAGATTTTATTACTTCTGTTGCTAGTCATTCAAGACTAAACCTCATGGCTCTGACAGAGACCTGGATCAAACCAGAGGACAATGCTACACCTGCAGCCCTCTCCAATAATTTCTCTTTTTCCCACACTCCCCGTCTGACTGGAAGAGGTGGAGGTACTGGTCCGCTCATCTCTAATGATTGAAAATTTAATCATTTACCATCTTTGGGTATCAACAGCTCCATTGAATCACATTCAGTCACTATTACCCACCCTCTTAAAATCCATTTTGTAGTTGTTTATCGACCCCCAGGACCACTCGGTAATTTCGTGGAAGAATTAGATGTGCTGCTCTCAAACTTTCCTGAGGATGGTACTCCACTAGTTATACTTGGAGACTTCAGCATCCACCAATTTAAACCCCAGGCTACAGACTTCCACACTCTGCTTGCCTCTTTTGATCTCAAGCGAGTGTTAAAGGGATAGTTCACCCAAAAATGAAAATTGGATGTTTATCTGCTTACCCCCAGGACATGTAAGTGACTTTGTTTCTTCAATAGAACACAAACAAAGATTTCTAAAACCGTTGCAGTCTTTCAGTCATATAATTTAAGTGGATGGGAATCACGACTTTGAGAGTCAAAAAAAACATACACAAACAAAACCAAATTAAACCCTGTGGCTTGTGACGATACATTGATGAGTAAAGACACAAAATGATCGGTCTGTGCAAGAAACTGAACAGTATTTATATCGTTTTTTACCTCTGATTCATGCAATGTCCGAACTGTTCGAACTGTCCTGAGCGCGTTCTCAACAGCCAGCATGTGACGCATCTTCTACTTGCTTTATGGCGAATCACAGACTTATAAGTGCATTTCCACCACCAAGCTCTTCCAGGCTAGCTTGTTCCACCTCTTCTGCTCCTTGGCTATCTGATGTTCTCCATAAGCATTGTTCTAAGCTTAGAGCTACAGAAAGAGTATTACGCAAATCACAAAATCCTACTGACCTTAATGTATATCGATCACTCCTCTCTTCCTTCTCTGCTAATGTCTCCACTGCTAAAAGACATACTATCACAACAAAATTAACAATTCGCCTAACTCTCGCATGCACTTTAAAACATTTTCCTCCCTCCTTTGTCCTTCTCCCCCTCCTTCATCAACTCTTACAGCTGACGACTTTGCCACGTTCTTCATTAATAAAATTACAAACCTCCGTGCACAATTTGCCACACCACAAATTGTCAAACACATCTTACCAGCAAACATACACTTGTTTTCATCCTTATCTTTATTCTCTGAGGCAGAAGTCTCTAAACTTATCCTTTCCTGTCATCCTTATACTTGTCCGCTTAATCCTATTCCATCTAATCTCCTTCAAGCCATTTCTCCTGCCGTAAAAACTAAACCAACTCAAATCATACTGCCATCCCTTCACACTGGTGTTTTTCCCTCAACATTTAACAGGCTCGTATAGCCCCACTTCCTAAGAAACCCATTCTTAAACCAACTCTTTTAGAGAACTACAGACCAGTTTCCCTTCTACCTTTCATTGCAAAAACACTTGAACAAATTGTGTTCAACCAAGTCTCTGCCTTTCTCACACAGAACAACCTCCTGGACACCAACCAATCTGGCTTCATAACTAACATTCGACTGAGACTGCCTTGTTCTCAGTTATTGAAGCCCTAAGACTGGCAAGAGCGGCTTCCAAATCTTCTATACTTATCTTGCTGGATCTGTCCGCTGCTTTTGATATGGTGAACCAACACATTCTCCTGTCAACCCTTTTGGAAAATGGCACCTCAGGAACCGCACGCCAGTGGTTTGAGTCTTACCTATCAGATAGGTCCTTCAAGGTATATTGGAGAGGTGAGGTGTCCAAGTCACAACATCTAGCTACTGGGGTGCCTCAGGGCTCAGTTTAAACACGCCCCCACTTGTCTACATCACTGTGTGGGAAGATTTGCATAACACTGCCCAAATGTTCAAGCAAAGAAAGAAGGCGTAACTTTTATTCTCGCTGTAGTATTAATGTTGTGTGTTTCGTTGTGAAAGCGAAACTACTTTGTTTAGCCTTCCAAAAAAGGGATAATATCCGCTTTGTCATGCCTAGAGCTGATCCATACTGATCGCTGAGGATATATATCAAGTTCACGCTGTGGATCGCCAGATCTGCTTTTACCGTGGACAAAGCAGAGTCCAGCCCGGGGTCATCACATGTGGTTGCCGCAAGCCCGCCGGCCGCTCCTTCGTCGAATCCGCCGGCCGCGCCGTTCTTAAGTCCACCTTCCGTTCCTCACTCAAGCCCACAGTGTCTGAAGCATTTTATGGAGGACTGTTTCCTGACCCTGCAGAGTAGCTTACAATGGGTCTGTGCTAAAAGGCTGTTCTACAAACTGGGGCAGTTCCAACTTTGCAAGGACTGGCACTTCTGACTCACAGCCTGTAAGTAATTTTTTTTATATTTAAAGAATTTGCCACTGATGATTCAAAAGTGAGTTTTGAGCAGTGTAGAGTAGCGCTTGTTGTTTGTCGTTTCTCAGATCACAAATGCAGACATGGTTTTATATTAATGCACTGCGATAAAACAAAGTATAAGTCATTATGATCAGTAATTATGTCCCCACTGGATGCAACAAATACCTCGTTTGTAATGAGTTTTATTGGATTTGTCTGGTCGTGACAGGAGACGACATCACAGTATGGAAAGGGCCGTAATATTTCTATCACACGCTTGAGGTATTCAGCCTATCACAACGCACTGGATAGCTGGCCAATCAGTGTACACCTCGCTTTTCAGAACGATGAGCTTTGTAAAAACTGATGTGTTTCAGAAAGGTGGGACATATAGGAGCAACAATAATGTACATTATGTGGAAAATAATGTGTTTTTTGAACTTTAAACCGCATAAACACATTTCATTACACCAAATACACAACATAATGTTCTTTTTAGCAATGTCATATGACCCCTTTAATGAGCCAAAAAGAATACACGTCACACCTCTGTTCATCAATTTGCACTGGCTACCAATAGTTGCTCACATAAAATTCAAGGCATTAATATTTGCCTACAAAACCACCACTGGCTCTGCACCCCTAAGTTCATTACTTCAGACTCATGTGCCCTCTAGCTTGTGTTCTGCAAGTGAACGACGCATTATTGTGCATCTCAAAGAGGCACAAAATCACTTTCACTGACTTTTTCAGTAAATGTTTCCTCCTGATGAAATGATCTGCCCAACTCAATCCGAGCAGCTGAGTCCTTAGCCATCTTCAAGAAATGACTTAAAGCACGTCTTTTCCATCTTTATTTGACTCTCTAACTCTAGCACATTCTATTCTATTTTAATTCTACTTTATCTATTTATCTTCTTTTATATATAAAAAACTAACACTAGCTTTATATATTTTTATATTTTATCTACTTGTTTTTATTTTTATTTTACTATAAATACCTTTCTACGTGTACTGCGTTAGGCTAACCGAGACTTGTCATTTGCACTTACTTATTGTTGCTCTTTTGTTAGTTTTGATTGCTTCTATTGCCCTCATTTGTAAGTCACTTTGGATAACAACATCTGCTAAATGACTAAATGTAAACGTAAATGTAAGAAGAAAGTGGAGGCATTTATATAAGATGCAGGGAAATGTGAATAATCACAGGATTACAGAGAATAAGGTGAATGCAAATTTATTTCAAATAATAGAGCATCCTGGATCACACACTTATTGGACTGCGCAGAATAACAGCAAATCACAAATATTACAGTCAAAATTGAAAGCAAATAAAAACTAAAAGAAATAATATAATTTAAAGGTAACTATAAAAAAATCTGTTGGCTAAAAACAAGAGGTTACACATTAGAGAATTCCTTAATGCCACGTGTGGAATCAAAATAATCAGTATTGCCCTCATTTGTAAGTCACTTTGGATAACAACATCTGCTAAATGACTAAATGTAAACGTAAATGTAAAATCTTGTATAATACCATACCAAACCTGTATGACTTTCCTTCTACTGTGAAACACAACAGAATATAATTAGATAAAATGCCCAGTTGAGTCCAGTGAATTAGAGGCAATAACATTAATTTGTGCAATATAATTTTATACACTATTAATTGTGTTACTTTGTGACATTTGCGCAATATAACTTATTCTGACAAGCAATACAGTGCTGATTATGAAATGAAATAGAAATGGAAGTTTTTGGAGTGCCTCCCCCCAACCCCCCCAAAATAGCTCATGGTGCAAGATGTTAAAAATAGCATTGATTACATCACTTCCCATGTGAGAACATGTGAGAACATGGCTGTTGCTTCACATCTTGAATATTTACTTATTTTGCTGTTTCTGACAATAGGCCTGATCTGTTTGGCATTTGGTCCTGTGTCTTATTCTTGGAGATTTGCATGTTGCAGGCAAACCTGTGCTGGAGACTGGAGGGCTGCAGCTCAATTCCACTGCTATGCTGCAAGCCTCTCCCTGTCTCTCTGTTTCGCCTCTTACAGCAGTTGAGTTAGTGAGTGAGTAACCTTCCTCTCAATCTGCTTGCAGTGATTTGTGGCTGCTGTTGAGAATTGTTTTGGCTTTTAACATTGATTTATTGACCTCCTAAGCCAAGAAGCGTATTAATAAATCTGCAATTATTAAATGGGGAAAGAAAGTGGAGGCATTTATATAAGATGCAGGGAAATGTGAATAATCACAGGATTACAGAGAATAAGGTGAATGCAAATTTATTTCAAATAATAGAGCATCCTGGATCACACACTTATTGGACTGCGCAGAATAACAGCGAAACACAAATATTACAATCAAAATTGAAAGCAAATAAAAACTAAAAGAAATAATATAATTTAAAGGTAACTATAAAAAAATATGTTGGCTAAAAACAAAAGGTTACACATTAGAGAATTCCTTAATGCCACGTGTGGAATCAAAATAATCAGTAGCAAATATGATTACATTTTTACACTGATGTATTTTTAGGTTTTTTTTTTTTTTTTTTTTAATCTCATCTCATTTTATCTCATCTCATCTCATCTCATCGGTGCTCCACACTCAACTGTTGGCGGTAATGCACCATGTCGCTGTTTGCCAACCCATAATCAAACCTCAGAAGAAGAAGCTCCCAGTATGCACCGCGGTCCGGTCGCTCTTTTGTTGCCGGAAACGCCTCTGGGACAATGCAATCACACCACAATGTTCAGAGGTAAACCACAAATACGTGTTAAAATAAAATCTTACGAACGCAGGTGATAAAATGGCTTTACGATGTTGGATTGTCTCTGACTGTAGTGAGTCATGTATCGCTAAGAGTCATTGAGAAGGTGTTAAAATGGCATGAGAAGACGTTTCGTGTAAGATTTTTTTTAGAGTAAATTCGTTGATGGTGTTTTTCTTCATTTAACGTTACTCACAGTAAACCCATAACGCACCTTTAAAAATGAACTTGTATATAACAGCAGTAATATTGCAACGCGTGAGGCAGAAATGTGCTGCTTACGCAGTGAAGCCCGCACTTCAAATGTCTTTTGTCTACAACAGTTGACATACATTACAGTCAAAAGTTTTTGGACATCAAGATTTTTAAAGGTGTTTTTTTTTTTTTTTTTTTTTTTTTACAATTTTATATTTTTACTACTTAAAATAACTGTTTTCTGTTTGAATATGTTTTAAAATGTAATTTATTCCTGTGATTTTTCCTGTTTTTTTTAGCATTATTACTCCAGTCACATGATCCTTCAGAAATCATTCTAATATGCTGATTTGCTGCTCAAAGACATTTATTATTATAAAGTTGAAAGCAGATTAGAATGTTTTTTCAGGTTTCTTTGATGAATAGAAAATTCAGAAGAACAGCATTTATCTGAAATGGAAATCATTTGTAAAATTATAAATGTCTTTATCATCAGTTTTGATCAATTTAAAGCATCCTTGCTAAATAAAAGTATTACTTTATGTCGTTTATGAAAACTGTTTCATTTGTAGGTTGGAAAATGGAGCTGTGTCTCGGAGAGACCCTTTACTGGGAGAAGATCCCACCGGTCTGCCTGACCTGGCTGCTGACCAGCTGTTTAATGGCTCTACAGTTGCTTCAAGGTTCCTGCGGGCTGAACTGGAACTGAACGCGCGGTTGCGGACGCTGTCCTTTGGGAAACCAGTGCGATACACGTACAACCCGCTTGAGTACGCCTGGGACACACATCGATGTTATGTGGAGAAATACTGTCAGGAAGGGCAGAGCGTTCTCTTCCTAGGCATGAACCCAGGGCCTTTTGGCATGGCACAAACAGGGGTCAGAAGATTTTCTTTCTTTTTATGGTTTCACAGTATTATTTTTTATTGTAATGATATTATTTGAGAATACATTCAGTACAGAACAGGGTTTCAGTGGGTCTTAATTCACCCTTCCACAAATCCAAGGCATTAACAGTGTCTTGAATTAGACCAGAATGCCTTAAATTCACAAATTCATCACATTAAATGTTGCTTGCACAGTAATAATAATAATCATCATCATATCTTCCTCAGTGTTTTTGTCTTGTTTTCCGAAACAAATGATCTAAACATCCTTAAATCAGGATACATTTACATTTGAAGATATAAAGTCTTGTTTAATTGAATAAATTTAAGTGTGTTTATGCTTAAAACAAGAATCAATCAATCAGTGGTGTATCAATAAATATTCAATAATTTATTAATATCCATATCAATAATAATCAGTAATCAATCAATAAATCAATGGTGTATGAAAACGTTATTTCCTTTTAAATTGAGGTGATTTTTGGAGCCCATTGGCAGATATTTATTCTTGTTTTAATCATGAATTGACTTCAGTTACTCAAAAAACAATGCCAGTAAAAGTACCTTAAATGAACCTTTGCACTGGATAACAAGACCAAAACACTGCAGTGTGATCAGAAGTTACAGTAAACATTATTTCAATATTCTAGTGTTTGGGTGTAAAAGTATTTTAAGCAAGGTTTTTTTTTTTAACTGATTTAAAAAAAATGTAATGGAGATCTGTAGGAAGTTGCATTTTTTAAACGTTTAAGTCTTGCTAATATAACTCATTGTGTGCTCCTTAGACATTTTCATTTTGAGAACATATTGACATTGTGTTCTTTCATTTTTCTTTTCTCGTACTTAAAAAAGCTCTTTTTAAGTCTTACATTGACCTTCACAAAGCCTGAAAAACCCTGAAAGAGATGATGATAACACCATAATTTCTGATTAACAAATTTGTAGTTACATACACTTATGTGCATTTGCTCATTTTAAAGTCATTATTTGCTCACTTTTATGTTTTTCCAAGCCTGTCTTTTTTTTAATACATTTAAAGTCACTAGGGTTGAATGTTTTTTTTTTTTCAGTACCAGTGTTATTCAAAATATATTATTTTGTGTTCAACAGAAAATGTTTGAAATGATGTGCATAAATGACATCATTTTTACATTTTTGATAAGCTATCCCTTTAAGTATTTGCTGAAGAAAAGAAACAGAACAAACTGAGACAGACTAAATCCAGAAGAACTGTGGCAGCGTCTCCAAGATGCTTCAAGAAACCTACCTGCAAACCTACAGTACTGTTAAAATGCTGTAAAATGAGAATGTTGTCAAAAATAATGTCATAAATAGATTTTCTTTATCAATTAACTTCTATTAACTAAATCAAATCAACATTTGGTGTGACCATGCTTTGCGTTTAAAGCAAAGGAGTTTTTCAGGGAGCTTTGCAGGTGGGTTTCTTGAAGCATCTTGGAGACGTCGCCACAGTTCTTCTGGATTTAGTCTGTCTCAGTTTGTTCTGTTTCTTCACGTCATTCCAGACAGACTGATGATGATCAGATCAGATCTCTGTGTGGTGCACTAGCTGTTGTCAGACAAAAATCTCACTGGATTATTACAATTAATGGCAAAATGAATGTTTGGAAATGTAAACTCATATTTCCTACTGACACACTACAGCAAAAGATAGAAATAACTGACTTAAGAGCATATTTAGCTGCTGAAAATACTAGTGTTCTAATAATTTTGGCCACCACTGTATATGCACAATTATTGGCACGCTTAAAACGGTTTGAGAAGAGCTTGTTCCTTTAATTTTGTGAAATGTCACAATGTAACCATACAAGTATTTCTTTTCAATTATGGCTTATTTAATTAAGTAATCTGGGTTTGACTCTTAAGCTTGATTCTTCTATCTTAAACCAAATGTTGCCATGTGTTGCCCCGTTGAAAATGTTTAAAGTCTCAGACAGACAATCACTCCTCCTGATTGGTGTTTTTGGTAAGTTGCAGTCTACAGCAACATCAGAGAAGAAAGTGCTAGCATGTTGATTGTGAATTGTATAAAAGCATATAAAAAGCACACGAGTCACTTATTATTAGCAGCATCTGCATTTGTGAGTTCTACCGAAAAATGACCAGTTTCTGTAGTTGTCACTTGTTAAAGATTCTTGCAGTGTTCATTTGAGATTTCATAATTTCTCATGGTTTAAATAAAGTGATAGATAATGCAGAAGAACATTTAAAACAAGAAACAAAAAATCAACTACATCTCTTACGTCCTCATTAACAAGTACCGTTTGGGGAGGTGAAGGCGGTTCGCGGCTGGCTGGAGATCACCGGAACGGTCGGCCGTCCAGCAGAGGAACATCCTAAGCGACGGATCGTGGGCCTCGACTGCACTCAGAGTGAAGTGAGCGGAGCCCGTTTCTGGGGCTTTTTCCAAGAGCTCTGCGGTGAAACTCACAACTTTTTCCGCCACTGTTTTGTGCACAACTTGTGCCCTCTGATCTTCATGAGTGAGTCTGGCAAGAACCTAACTCCACCTGAGCTCCCGGCCGCCGAGCGTGATGCCCTTTTGTCCTGCTGTGACAGTGCTCTTTGTCAGGTCGTCACTGCACTGGGTGTCTCCATGGTGATTGGAGTGGGCAAGCTAGCTGAGCAACGCGCTCGACGGGCTCTCGCAGAAGCAGGCATCACTGTGAGAGTGGAGGGTATCATGCATCCGTCCCCTAGAAACCCACTGGCTAATAAAGGATGGGCTAACATAGTCAGAGACAAACTAGATAATCTGGGCGTGGTAAGTTTGCTTACCAGTTGATGATGACCGCTATACCTCTGCATTTTAAAATTCAGTCATTCATTCTTTTGAACCTTACTGTTGACATTATCAGTGACTTAATGAGACATTTGTGGAAGTAAAACATCATGTTTTAAGATAACAGATGTTATGACCATTAATGGAGTACTTTATCACACATTTATTATTTAAAAAAAAAAAAAAAAATGTTTGTGTATTATTTATCTGTGTGTGTGTATACACACACAACTTTAGATGGCCATTTTAAGATCTTTCGTATGTTAAGATGTAAAGGTGCATGCATATGTGGTAATATATACATTTAGATGTTTGTCTGCATTTTTTAGAATACATTTGTGGAGCTAAGAAAAAAAAAATACTGTAGATATTACTTTATGTTAGTCTTTGATTATAGCACACTAACCATTTTGTAAAGATCAGAGTATCTGAGATTCTTTTATCCTTACACTTAACCATAATGACTTAGCCGTAATGAGTTCAAGAGGTTATTATACGTTGAATTCAATCTCATTTTTGCCCTTTAGTGGATTGCCATTTTTTTTATTTTTTTATTCTGTGTTTAACCCAAATGTTGAGTCAAATATACAGTATAGGTGATGGCAATAAATTGTATCTCATGTTCAGCACCATCCTTTAAAATTGTGTTTTTCCGTTAACCAAACTGTTTTGTATTTATAATAAAAAAAAAAAAATAAAAAAAATATATGTTCAACAAATCTAATGTGTATTGAGAAGAAGCTTCTTTCTTTTTTGGCATGGGAAATACTTTGGACACTTTAATGAATGTTGTTTTCAGTTTTAAACAGAATCACAGTTCTATTAGTAGAGTATTTCATTCTTTTACTTGAGTATCCTAATATATTTAAAATACATTGAGCTCATACTAAGTACACTTCAAATCCTTTAACATATTTAAAACTTCTAATTAAACTTTATTTGGAGTACTACTTGTGTTCATTGCAGATGTCATAATATTAAGCATAAAATGTGATTTAATGCCACTGTTGATGCGAATTGTATGATCTTTGAATATTAGCAGTCTTCAAATGCAAGATAAGTAAAGTGTGCCTGAAGTATACTTGCAATAGATCCACTTTAGCACAATCAAATATATTTCAGTATCTTTAGTTGCACTACTTTAGCACAATTAAAGTGCATTAATGATAAAATTAGTTCCAAACACTCCTTGTTCATACTCTTTCTGCCAATGGGTCAAATGCACACAAATTCACATCGTCTTCCTAATAATGATGGTCTTTCTCTATGTTGTATTATGAATTAACTCAGTAAGTCCTGTCAGTGGCATTTATTTTGTGGAGTAGAGACCCCAGCAGCAGCCATTTCACTCTTCTCTTCCTTTATTCCCTCAGAGAGAATAAGGTCTGCAATGTTCTCTATACCTGCATAAATCCCACATTTGAGTTCATCTTTCTCTGCCTCTTGAATTTTATGACAATGTGGTTTAGGTGTTACTAACATACTAACATTGACACGCCTTAGCAAACACTAATAGCTAATATTCATCTTCAGTGTTGTTTTGTTATGTATTGATTATGTCTGCTACACAGATACCATATAAGAAGAACCCTTTAGAGGGTCTTGATAAAGTGACCTGCTTGTGACCCCCGGCAACAAGTGGAGACACTGAGCATGAACATTAGTCCCTGTTTAATGGCTGATGCTTGCCAGAGCCATCAATACAATGACAAATGAGGGCTTGGGTTATTAAAGCAGAATTAGACTGGAGGGAGAGGGAAAAAGAGTGACAAATGAAGAGGTGTAGAGATCCACTGTTGAGGATGAAGAAAGGAATCCAGAGAGTAGGATTTTATTTTTTGGATTATTTAAAGTATAACAAATGTGATCATTTTGTATTTTTGAAAGTAGTCTACACCTTTCATGTGAAAATTGCACCAAAATGTAAATTAATAAATAAAACTGTAATCAGTGAATCATTTGGTGCATTTGTAGATTTCTATAATAGATTCTATTGATGCTATAGAACTGTGATTTCTGAAACACATAACCAAATATAATGAATTCTTGTTCCAGTAAACTCTCAGAAGAAAATGTACAAAAGCTGTCACTGTTTACATGTTTTACAACATGTTTTACAGCCAATGGCTAATCAGAGGCGTTTAAGTTAGAATCCACTCACCGTTCAAAAGGCGGTGAGTTTTTTTTTTTTTTTTTTTTTTTTTTTTTGCTTTTTGTTGTCCAGTAGCCTACATGTTTGCGAATACATTTATTGTAACAAAGCATAGACATGATGTAAATAAGAGATTCATTGTGTGACAGAAATATAACAAAATGCCCACCTTGGTGAATATAGGAGTATAGCCACTTAAATGCAATCATTGTAAGTATATGTGCACATGGCTGGCCATGATATTTTGTGATCAATACTTTAATAAAGCAAAACATTTAAAGTACCAATGGTTAAGAATATTACAATAAAAATAATATACTATTATTAATAATAATAATAATAGTGGCTGGCAAGCTTTAGATTGATAAATTCCAACATGAATACAAAAATCTGAAATCTTTGAAAAGATGTAAATACTGTTTGACGTCCTTTCTTCTCAGTGACATGCAGCTGTCAGAAAGTTGCATTTGTGCAGCACTGCTTTGTTTACAGGGGTAACGTCTCGGTTATGCATGTAACCCTTGTTCCCTGAAGGAGGGAACGGAGACGTCACGTCGGTGACCGATGAATTGAGATCTTGCTTAGAAAGACCAATCTACTTTAAGTGTAAACTAAATGAGCCAATGCACATTGGCATGCAATTATTGCATCAAGCTGCTGCTGATCACAGCATGAGCATAAAAAGGCAGCAGGTGCAATGCATACCATTCACTGTTGTTGTAGCACTACCCACTCAGTGAGATTGGATAATACTGGGAAAACGTACCCGTTCCACTTGGAACAGGGATGTTGCGGAAGCCCCATCCTTCCCAAAGTAGGTTTCGGAAGCAAATACACATATGAACATCCGTTTAGGTGCATATGGAAGATTGGAGGTGATTGTAACCATCTTGGAAATGGCAGAGGTCTGCCAGGGAAACATGGGCTCAGAGGCTATACCGTGGACTTTACACATATGGGATCCACTTAGGTCTCACATATGGAACCAAGCCTTCTACCGGTTCTCAAGGATTTATTGAGTGAAGGCGTGATGCTTGACATTCCACCACGTCTGGCTGCCGAGGAGATGGAGGAGCTTGACAGGGTCTACAGTACAGACACTCTGGAGCAGTTATAGCAAGCCGACACTAACCAGGGCCTCTCAGTGCCTCTATCTGTTTGAGATGAGAACACAGGAGGATACCGGCTCCACATGAAGGCTATAGAATTTAGCGAACGTGTTGGAGGTCGCCCAGCCTCTAAAAATATCTGTCAGTGAGGCTCCATGAGCCAGCTCCCAGGAGGATGCAACACTTCTAGTAGAGTGAGCTCAAAACCTGAGCAGGCAGGGCATACCTTGTGCTTGATAAGCCAGGGCGAAGGCATCCACAATCCAGTGGGCCATCCTCTGCTTAGAGACGACCTTCCCCTTCTGATGACCTCCATAATAGACAAAGAGCTGAGGTCCTAAAGCTTTGTGTCCGGTCTATGTAGCCTCTCCAGTCTCAGATGGGACAGAGCAAAGCTAGGGCTGGGTCTGCCTCGTCCGGGGGCAGCGCCTGCAGGCTCGCCACCTGATCCCTGAAGGGAGTAGTGGGAACCTTGGGCACATAGCCGGGCCGGGGCCTCGGGATTACCTGGGAGTCAGCCGGCCCAAACTCTAGGCACAAATCGTCGATCAAAAATGCATGCAGGTCCCCTACTCTCTTGATGGAGGCCAGTGCAAGCAGGAGCAGAGTTTTCAGTGAAAGTGAAGGCTCAAATGGGCCCTGCTGTAGTGTTTTAAGCACTAGAGACAGGTCCCAAGAGGGCATAGAGGGGATTGGGGAGGATTTAACCTTCTTGCCATTACCTTATGGAAGGTAAGTCGGTAGGTAACCATGACCTGGTCATCAGGTTCCTTAGGGGGTAAGGAATCTGATGACCAGGTCATGGTTACCTACCGACTTACCTTCCACAAGGTCATGGTTATCAGCAATCACAGTGACATAGACTTTAAGGGTGGAGGGAGACAGCCTTCGCTCCAATCCTTGCTGCAAAAATGAAAGCACATCCCTGATTGGCCATATCTGGGGGTCTTCTCGATTAGAAGAACACCACTCTGCAAACAGGTTCCACTTCAAGGCATTAGGGTGCCTCATAGACCGCGCTCTCGCCGAAATAATGGTGTCAACTACTTCTTAGGGTAGGTCACCAAGAACCTACGTGTCTCGTCCAGGGACCAGACATGAAGTTTCCAGAGGTCTGGACGCGGGTGCCACAAGGTGCCCCGTCTCTGAGTCAGTAAACCCTTCCTCAGAGGAATCTGCCAGGGAGGGGCTGTCGCGAGGAGCATTAGTTCAGGGAAACAGGTCTGAGTGGGCCAATACGGCGCCACAAACAGGACCTGCTCCTCGTCCTCCCTGACCTTGCACAGTGTCTGTGCGAGAAGGCTCACTGGGGAAGATGCATACTTGCACAGGCCCTGCGGCCTGCTGTGAGCCAGTGCATCCATGCCAAGTGTTCTCTCGGTCAGGGCGTAGAACAACTGGCAGTGAGAGGTTTCTGGAGAGGCAACTAAGTCTACCTAAGCGTCTCCGAAATGTCTCCAAATCAGCTGGACCGTCTGGGGATGGAGTTGCCACTTTCCCGGGAGCGTAGTTCGAAACAGCTCATTGGCCTTACTGTTGTCCAGGCCCAGAATGTGAATGGCACGAAATGACCTAGGAACCTTCCAACTCCAAAGGAGGAGGTAGCTGGCGAGTTGCGACATGCAATTGGAGTGCAGAACACCTTGTCGGTTGATGTACTCAATGGTCGCTGTGTTGTCCATTCGGAGCAGCACGTGCTTGCCTCGCAAGCGCCCTTTGAGATGGTTCAAGGCAAGGCACACTCTAGGCAACTGATATGCCAGTGCAGATGGGTGACCATCGAAACCCCCAACACTGCGTGCCCGTTGTATGTGGACCCCCAGCCTATGGTAAACCACAGCATGCCTAGAGACCTGTTCTAGGGTCACTCCTGCCCGAAGGAATGTAAGATCTGACCACGGGGTGAAGGTTTGGTGACAGGCCGGGGTAACTTGGACCTGGTGAGTGCTGTGCTGCCACGCCCACCTCGGGACTCGGACATGAAACCAGTGCTGAAGCGGTCTCATATGCAATAGCCCTAGCGGTGTAAGTGCCACTGCAGATGCCATCTGCCCCAGAAACCTCTGAAATAGTTTTGTTGGGACCACTGTCCTGCCCTTGAATGAATTTAAGCAGCTCAGCACCGACGGCGCACAATCCTCTGTGAGGCATGCTGTCTGTTCGACTGGATCTAACTCCATATTGAGAAAAGAGATCCTCTGCATCGGGGAGAGTTTGCTCTTTTCCCAGTTGACCCGAAGACCCAACTGGCTGAGGTGCCGGAGCACCAGGTCCCTGTGCTCGCACAACTGATCTTGAGACTGTGCTTGTATAAGGCAATCTTCTAGATAGTAGTGGATTCCAGCACGCTGCTCTCTGAGGGAAACAAGAACCCCCTAAGCAAATTTCGTGAAGACACAGGGAGACAGGGACAGCCCCAAGGGCAGGACCTTGAACTGGTATGCATGTCCTTCAAACGCAAACCGCAGAAATGGATTGTGGCATGGAAGGATCAACACATGAAAGTATTTGTCCTTCAGGTCGATTGCTGCAAACTAATCTCGGGGACGCCCGGTTCAGGACACGCAGTTCCAAGATTGGTCGTAACCCACCACCTTTCTTGGGTACAGCAGGAGCTGTAACGCCCTGTATTCATACCAGCTGTAGGGACTGGCTCTATCGCATTCTTCGCCATTAAGACTGCGATCTCCACACGCAAGACAGGGGCATCGGCCGCCTTCACTGTCGTGAAGCGGATGCCACTGAACTTGGGGGGATCCTGGGCAAACTAAATCGCACAGCTGCGGCTGATGGTCTGCAGAAGTCAGTGAGATGGGCTACGCATCGCTTACCTGATTCCACAGGTTGACAGATGGTGTGTGAGTAGGGCCTTTTATACCCCCTAGCTGCACCACCGTTGAGGGTGGTGAGGGAGGAGCAACCAGCAGATCGGTTTCCGGCAGTAAAAGCTGCCATCCATGACCTGGTGAGCTCCTCATGCACCGCTGGGAAGAAAGGCACCAAGGAGGAGCGCTAAAAGCCAGCGCGAACCACCCCAAGAAACCAATTGTCCAACCTCAAGGGCTTGGGACGAGGTGGAGATTTCCACTCGAGCCCTTCCCTCTCTGCAGCCCGGGAAAGCATAGCCGACATTTCCGGATCTGATTCAGGCCATGCCACTGTCCCGGAGGACGGCAAAGCAGCCAAATCTTCCTCTCCAGAGAGCTCTTCTTCCGATGAAGTGATCAACATCCGGTCGGCGGGAAGAGCACCGAAGGATACTGCTGGTACGCTCTTTGAAGAGGGCCCAGCATGTTCCTTTGATGGCTCAACTGGTTGCGAAGCGCTAGAAAAGTGATGGTCCCACGAGGGTTGGTTCCCTCAGGGGTTTGCCTCCACTGTAACCCTCAAACCATCCATGCTACCCACGCTTGGCATCCACCAGGATGAGCACTAGATCACGGCAGAGGCAACGGAGCTCTGCCCCCCTGAAGCCTAGCCAACAGCTCCGAGATGGTCATCTTCCCGCAATGGGAACATGACTTATCCACAAATGCCACCTTGGCATGTTTAATGCCCAGACACGTGAGGCAGCAATCGTGACCATCACCTGGCACTAGGTAACAACCGAGTCCAGAAACGCATGGGTTAAATCCGTTGTCTTTACAAAGATGCACCCATGTAAGCTCTTTAAGAGAAATAGGATCTTTCAGGGAAATGCTCTATTAGGTGCCGAGACGCACAGGGGAAATTTGCAGCACAACAGGGGGTAGTGAAGCCTTAATTGCACAACCCACTCGACACAGGAACGACCACTGCTGAAGTGCCATCCACCAACACAAAAAGCTTCATAGAGTGCGCTGAACTTGTCATACACGGAGCAGTTTGGTAGGGGCAGCAACGATGTTGTCGCTCTGCTCCAAAAGTGAAAAGCTGGTATGCGTTGCACCTGCTGCCTTTTTATGCTCATGCTGTGATCAGCGGCAATGTGCATTGGCTCGTTTAGTTTAAACTCAAAGTAGATTGGTCTCTACAAGCGAGATCCCAATTCGTTGGTCACCAACGTGACGTCAAAAGGGAACCATGGTAACCATTGTATTTCTGCTGTTCCATAGACGCCACCTGCTGTCAGAACGTGAATTGACATTTTTATTCAGTCTGTCTGCTGCTTTTGTTCAGGTCAGTGCGAATCTTCTGAATTTCTGAGACCAAATATTCACGCAAATGGCTAAATTCGCCCATAATAGTCCAGTTGATATGTGAAAATAATGTTAACTTTTTCATAAAAGCATGAAACTTGGTAAAATGTTCAGAAATGGAGCATCGCAAAAACACCTTGTGTTTGCCATGGGGACCATTTTACTTTCCGCCATAACCAAATTATGTATGTTGTGTCATAGCTCCTGAATCAAACATGGTAACACAAAAAAGGTGATGTCTACCCCTAGGTTTTGATGGTCAAGGATTACAATGATACCATATATAAACTGTTCAGGTAAAGAGTTAATGGTGAAATCAGCAATGTGAGAAGGAAATCACAGTATCTGACCATCAGAGTATCACAGCATTTATAAAAGTCCATATTATAGCTATTCATTTTTTCCTTCGTTGATAATTAACTAATATTTTATTCAATAATACATTAAAAGATTGTTTTCAAGAATACTATCATTTATTTCAGAGATATAAAAAAAATCATCTCAGGTAAGTGTATTTTTCCTTACCTCTCAGGCAGAGTCAGGTAAGCGGTGGTGTGTTTCCAATACTGTACATTCTGGTTCTCTCTCAAGAACGATCTAACATCACACACAGATGACAATGCAATCAGGTGAACAGTTAATGGTTAATTCGTTGACTTTATGAAATCTCAGAAGATGCAGAATGAAATTTTTAAATATATTTCATGTAAACTTAATTTATAATCACTCTCTGGGGCCAGAGTTGTCTATTTTGTTGTCCACTAGGGGGAAGCCAGAGTCCTGCATGCGGGTGGGTACACGCAGGTGAACCGTTAACATTGTAATGGGTGGAATTATATTTATATGTAGGGTGTCATGTGGGTGCGGTGACAAGCACGGGCGGGTTGCAGGTCCAATAACCAAGACTATTTTGACTCTGTCCAGTACACACTAAGCAATGTAGCCAATCGCGCTGCCACTGATTGACAGCTGTAGTGATTATATAAAAGGTTGCGCTCTTTGCTTGCTTTCTGTATTTAACCTATTCACAATTTCAATTAAAGTTTAAAAAAAAATCAGTTTTGTCTACCTCATGTAGGAGATTTAATGCAGGTGCGGTTCGGGTACCAGTTTTTATTGCGCATGATGGGAGTCCAGCTTGAAGAGCACTGCAATAATCCAGCCTAGAAATGACAAGGGCCTGGACAAGAAGCTGTGCAGCATGCTCTGTTTGGAAGGGCTTGGTCCTCCTGGTGTTGTGCAATGCAAACCTGCATGATCGAGCTGTCTGTACAATATGGTCCTTGAAAGTCAGCGGGTCACCAAAGAATGATTTTTGATTAACCTAGCAGGATGATGAAATCATGCTGTAGAGTCAAAATGGCAGGGAAAACAAGAAGCTCAGTCTTGCTTGAGCTGCAGGTGATGTTCCTTCATCCATGCCGTGATGTTTGCCAGGCAGCCTGAGATCCATGCAGCTATTATTGGATTGTCTGATGAAATGAATGATAGAGCTGTGTGTCATCAGCATAGCAATGGTAGGAGAAACTATGTGCTTGTATAATTGGTCCCAGTGATGTAGTGTATAAGGTGAAGAGGACGGGACCAAGAACTGATCCCCGAGGAAACTCTGTGATTGGTTGATGTTCTTTGGATACCTCTCCTCCCCAGGAAACCCTGAAAGACCTACCTGTGAGATAAGATTCAAAACAGTGGAGTGAAGATCCGGTAATGGCAGACAGGATAATCTGATGATTCACATTGTCAAAAGTGGTAGATAGATCCAGCAGAATAAGAACTGATGATTTAGAATCAGCTTTCGCTATCTGCAGGGCTACAGTGAACGACAGCAAAGCAGTCTTCAGTTAAATGACTGCTGCAGAAACCTGACTGGTTAAAGTTCAGTTGGTCATTCTGTGAAAGAAATAATGCAACTGTAATGGTCCATTCCATTAGAATAACAAAGGAACAGTATTTCTCAGGAACGTCTTGTAGATTGCAGGATCTCCAGCAGGAGATCCTAACATGATCTGTTGTCTCTAGCCCTTTTGTCTTCAGGTATAAAATTATATCCCACAGACAGAACTTTGGGAGAAGCTAGGATTCATACAAGGGTAAAATTGTTTGAAGGAAGAAATGACAGCAAAAATACAGTATAGATGATGATGCATAGGGCAAACTTTTAGGGTAGAAGGGGTAGTATGCACTGGCCTGTCTAGACAGTTATTGTCTTGACAAGAAGTTAAAGTGGATCATAAAGTGTCAGTTGCAGTATTTACATCCAGAGATGAGAAATGGGTGGGTGAGGGAAGAGAGGATGACACTACAGAGGAAAGATGGAAGGGTGAAAGGGAGCATAGGTTTTGCCTAAAAGTAACTGGTAGAGGAATTAGTGGCACACAGGTAGTAATATGTAGGTTAAATGGAATAAAAAAATAAGCAGATACGTCTACAGGTTTTACCAAATGTTGTCTGTGATACAATTGCATGTGTAAATTAAGTCAAGCTGGTTGCCTGATATGTTAGAGCTTTTGGTGGTAATCCATTTGAGATCGAATGAAGCCAGCAGTGGAAGTGGATGGAAGTCTGCAGTGTAAGGCTTCTTCAGATGGATTTTGAAGTCACCAAAGACTACAAGTGGACTGCCATCCACAGAGAATGAGGACAGCAGCCTGTACAGCTCCTCTATAAAAGTGCCCAGTTGACCAGGAAGGCAATAAATAAATTACAATATGTAGTTTAAAAGGAGCTGTTAGCATAATAGAATGAAACTCAAAATAATTTATATTGCAAAGGGAAGAATGGGTTGAGTGTTTCCAATTGTTAGAAATGAGAAGAACACCACACACCAAAACAAAATGACAGAGGTACAGCAGAAGAGATGCAGATAGAAAACAGCTTAGCAAGCGGAGTCTTCTGGATGAATCCAGGTCTCAGTCCAGCCCAAGATACTAAGAGTAGACTGAGAAGCAACGGCCAGAATGAAGTTTGTTGACAGCTAACTGACAATTCCAGAGACCAACAGAAAATGACAGAGGTACAGCAGAAGAGGTGCAGATAGGACGCAGCTTAGCAAGATTGCATTGCCATCTGTGTGTGATGTTAGAGCATTGTTGAGAGAGAACAAAAATGCATTGGAAACATACTACCACCTACCTATATAAATTTAACAAATTAATAATTAATTAATTAAAGTAATCTTTTATTGTACTCTTGAATATTACTTATCAAGCAAGAAAGAACAAATATTAGAAATAATATGGAATTTTGTAAATTCTGTGATACTATGATGCTCAGATACTGTTATTTCCTTCTCACATGGCTGATTTTACCATTAACTCTTCACCTGAGCAGTTTATGTTTTTTGCATATGGTATCATTGTAATCCTTGACCATAAAAACATGGGAGTAGATGTCACCTTTTCTGTGTTATTGTGTTTGGTTCAGGAGTTATGACACAAAATACATAATTTGGTTATGGCGGAAAGCAAAATGGTCGCCATGGCAGCCATGAGATGTTTTTGCAATGGTTTCATTTCTGAAAATCTTCAGAAATTCTGAAAAAGTGAACATATCATCTCATATTTTGCACATATCACCTGGACTATAAGGTCAGTGGCATAGGGAGTCAGCCCCGGGTTCATATGCAAATGTTATGGGCTCCAACTCGGTTAACTTAACTTAGGAGGCCCTATTGTTGATTTTTCTGAAGTAAATACCGTTACGTGAATCATGACTATTCACAAGCTGTTTTATGGTATAGGCTATAGGAAATTATGTTTAAAGTTTTCAAATCCATTCATTATTTGTAGCACGCAAGCCACTCAATAATCGCAGCTTTGTGCTTTGTTACAACAAAGTCTCAGTCTTCTGTCATTTTTATGATAAAATACAAACAATAAATGTCTTTTTACTATCTTTAATTTGTAGTGAAATAATTCGCCTCAGTTCAAGCTGCAAATTAATCAATGATATTTTTCTCTTTAATATTTTCAGCACAAAATAAACATGAATATTTGAATACATGGTGGAAAAAAGTCAGAACAATTTAATACAACTGAGTGTCTCATAAATTGAACAATAAATAAAAAAAGTCAAAAGAATGACTGATGCCAGACATTTTTTTTTTTTTTTTTTTGGAGTAGTAGGCCTGCAGATGGAATTTTCACATTAACTTCACACAGTATGACATAATCTTATTATAGTAATTTTGACTTTAGTTATTTTTCAACGTGGCACAAAAATGCTGCCATATAGGCTACTAAACGCAAACAGAATTTTGGCACAGCAGCCCAAAAAAAATAAATAAATAAAATAAATAAAATAAATAAATAAATAAATAAAACAGTGAGGGGATATTTTAATTATTTGTTAATAAAATAATGTTTCTGAGTCAATGTTGCAAAAATGAATTTGATGAATCTGACTCGCCATCTCCTCATTGGACGTGCCTTTAGAGAGAAATGCATCTTTATGGATTACATAATGCAAGAGTTTTTTTCAATTTAAATGATTTCATTTTAAAATAGTAATTTAAAGCAATCTATACTGGTGAAGTGCTCCTGCTCAAGACCAAGATGACAGAAAGTGCATCCTGTTTGTTTTCCTTATTTTACAAAAGCACAAGGTTTTGCTGATATTGTGAGTGCACACAAATACAAGTAGCACCTTGGCAGTTAATAATTAATAATACTACCACCATTATCAAAAAAGACAGCATATTTTTTAATTAATGCAAGTGATTGCGCAGGTGCCTCCATGTCCTGCAAAGCGTGCTTTAGCTTCCATTCTCCGCACAAACCATTGGATATGCACCTAACAGCACTCATTTATCTAGGTTAAATGTTTTAATTAATACTGTGAAATGCATGAAATGTTTTATGTCTGTTTATTTTAGGCAAGTTGTGTTGGTTTGAGAAGGCTAAATGGATCAAACATAATGCTCAACTCACTGTCTGCTGCTGCTGCTGCTTGGTTGTTCCTTTAAAAAACAAAAACTTGAATTTCTAAATGAACTTAATAAAGAAACAAAAAGAAATATGACCACTTTGCCATTAAAAAACAAAACTATTTTGAACTATTTTAATAGCTGTGTAATGGGGAAGAGAGAGAGAAAAAAAGACACGGGATGCAGTTGGACTCGGGCCAAGAATTCTCATAAGCTGTTGGACAAGGCCCGGGCCCATGCAGGGCTCTATTCGTTCCCTCGTTTCAATTAAAAGTTTCCCCCAGCTCGGCAGGCCCCCAAACTGCCCGGGCCCATATGCACCTGCATACCCTGCATAGACGCTATGCCACTGCATAAGGTACAATCTTTTCGACATCTTTTCGAAATTCATCACTTACCGTTATCTACTTCAGTTTTTTTCTCATTTCTCCTCTTCTCGTACCAGCGTCGCCTTTTCATTTTCAAGCATTATCTCACACAACTGACACAAACAAAGCTATTATTGCTGTCTGAATCCCTGGCATCTGGATATATACTGCCCGTCCAAAAAAAAAGTCACCACCTGGATTTAACTATGCAAATAGTTAAGATCCTCCCATTGGATAATTACTGCATGGATGATTATGTTATGTGCCCAAAGAATGAGGTCAGCTGATTACCTGAATATCCTGAATGACTGGGTTATTCCATCAATTAATCTTTTCTTCCCTAATGGCATGGCATATTCCAAGATGACAATGCCAGGATTCATCGGGCTCAAATTGTGAAAGAGTGGTTCAGTGAGCATGCAACATCATTTTCACACATGGATTGGCCACCACAGAGTCTTTGGGATGTGGTGGAGAAGACTTTGCCCAGCGGTCTGACTCTCCCATCATCAATACAAGATCCTGGCGAAAAAATAATGCAACTCTGGACGGGAATAAATGTTGTGACATTGCAGAAGCTTATCGAAATGATGCCATGGCGAATGCGTGACATAATCAAAGCTAAAGGCAGTCCAACGAAATATTGATTGTGTGACTTTTTTTTTAGACGGGCAGTGTATATAGGGGTTTGAATTGGGCACAACACCAGCACTGACTGTGCATTGTTCTTCATTTATCGACACATAAACAAACACAAAACTCCAAAGAGGATTTTGAATCTAACAGGTGGCTGTGACCTTGTGACCAGTTTCACCCCTGTGCAGGTGACCTGTGTGATGGATTGTATAGCATGAAAAAGCATTACCTGAAATCAATTATATTACCTGGTCTGGAGTGATTTCCGGTTCGCAAACAAATCATTCTTTTGAACCGGTTCTATTTTGGTGATCTATCTGAAGCAGGTCATCTGAAACTGGGTCGTCTGAAACAGTTCGCGGATTAAGCAGCATAGAAGTTACTTAATCCAAACTCCATTTACGACATCTGACAGTCACTTTGACTCAAAATAACAAAGTACCCCTTGCAAATAATTTGTCCTTTAAACAGAATGAGAGTGTCAGGTGTAAACATATTAGGAATTAATATTTTTGATTTTGATTTTTGATTTTCACTTCAAAGTGTTATCAGCTGAGCTGAAGGGATCTGCCCTTATGTTGTCGAAGTTTGGTTATTTAGTAAATTCATAATAAATATTAAAACTGCAAGATTACCTGTCTAAATTTGTCAGTTTTATGGTTTATTTAAACTGCAAAGGTAAGAGGGAATTAACGGTTAAAGGTAAATTAAAATGATTACATGGAGTAGAACAAGACCTTCTTATATTCAAACAAACTGTGAAGCTGTTATCCGTGGGATTGAAATGGTTTGAGAAAGCTTTATAAAAAAAAAAAAACACTTTCTCAAACGAGCATAAAATGTAAATATTAATTGGGGTCACTTGGATTGTAAATGGACAGATACATGTATCTATTTAAAGAAACAAGATTAGAAACTGTGGGGGAGCCATTTGCCAAATAGTTTGTTAAGCATTTAGAGCAACATATTGAATGCTAGGGGCTGGGAAATTGCCAGCTGTTAATTCTGAAAGGGAAATGTATTGAGGGTTATTGGTTAACTTGTCCTACTTGTTTTACGGAATTATTATTATTTTTTTTGTGTACTTTACAATGTCAATTGCGTCACGTGTTTCACAAGACCCACAGGGTTAGAGTCTGTTGAGCATAAGAAATTTCAGTAAAGCACACGTTAACATACATTACATAACATACATTAGCCTACATTTACATGAGCAATGAACATAAAAAGTCGCACAAGAATGATGTGGAATGATTGGTCCATGTTTTGTCAAAATCCTTTTAGGGAACCGATTGGAAGGCTTTGCCTGGGTGTTAATGCAGTTTGTTTCTTAAGTAAATGTCCCTTGTCTGTATCAATTTAACTCAACGGGAAGCAACTATAGTAACTGTAGATGTGAAAGGAAAGGAAATCCATAAAAATTTATGATGTTTTACAATTCTGTACTGTAAATGACTGAAACAGAAGTGGAGCCATGCAGACAATGAGCTCACATTACAGTGGATCTCTCCTTTTGAAAACACCTTTGTATTCTTGTAACGTAAACACTTGTACAAATTGCTCCCAAAAGGTAACTCGATGAATCCATGAGATGTATTTATGAGGACATGTATTCAAGACTCTTTACTGATTCCTAGTTTCAGGATTTTTTATTTATTTATTTCTAATTTAGTATTATAGGTTAACAGTGCTGCATAGATTATACTTAGAAATGGTAGTCTGTTACTGATTCCAAATAACATGGCACAAAATAGTAAAGTAATGTTACATTTCACATTTTAGGTAATATACTCAGACTACATTTAGATTACTTTTGACCTAACTGGTTTATCACATTGATTTAAATAGGATAATCATGTGCTCTATTGATATAAAAATATAAGGAGAAAGAAAATGCATTGTATTTGTTGTTATCAACAATTTGAAGAGCATTAAATATTGCTTTTCCAAACTGGGGTTCTTGAAGGAACTGCAGGGACTAGGGAGTTTAATGAAAAGCTAATAATTATTTAAATTCTAGAAATGTAACTTTAAAATAAACTATTTTAAAATAACAATAATCAAAATAAAGCTCTTTAAAGGTGAAAAAGTGAAATATTTTATTTGTTTATCTGAATGTGATGTGACCATTAATCAACTTCTGAGAACCTTGAACATGCCAATTTGCTATTTAATTATTAACTTATTAAAATCTACTAAATATATTAGTATATATATTAGGTTAAAAAAATCTGGGAATCTCTGCGTAGATAAGAAATAACATAACTTTGTGCATTGTAATGTGTTTGAAAGACATATAGTAATGGTAATAACCCACTGAGTCATAATTCAAACGAAAATTAATGTCAGTAGTTCAGTAGATCAGTAGTTGTTGCACTGCTGAAATGTTGAGAAAACACTTAAAATCTAGTGGTCAAATGCTGCGTGGCTTCTTAATTTTCTGTGCATTTATAGCCACCTTTGTGTGAATGTCCACAAAACACTTTCTGGATGTATATAAGCGGTAGGGTGTTTTAGAAAGGAAAACTTAAAAGACGGAAAAGAAAAATTATGGAGAATCAAACATTTTTAATAGTAATATGAAATCAATGTAAGGTAACGTAATGTAAAGTAACTCTGATTACGAGAGATTTAAAATGAGATATAGTGTAATTTCAAGTAGCCTACTTAATTTTTGGATTACGTTAACCTAATTAAATGGAATTACTTAATACCCAGCGGGTTTAATATATGAGTTTACGTGCGAGGTTAGGATCGTTCCTTACGTTATTTTAATGTTTAAATCCATACACCCACTCACCTGTAACACACACACACACACACACAATATATATATATATATATATATATATATATATATATATATATATATATATATATATATATATATATATATATATATATATATATAAGGCTAATGTATAAATCATTTAAATCAGCTTAAATGATCTTTAATTTCTTTGCAGAGTCAAGACTTGTCGTGATAACGTTCGTCTTATCAATAGGCGAAATTTACTCAAATAATCAGTGCAAGAGTTATGGTCTAACAAAACAAAGCATTCATTAGTGATTTATAACTACCAAGTAGAGTGAAATCACTCGTTGTAGCTAAAAGAACCTGTAGCTTGTTTGTTTCTGTTGCAAGCTGGAGTGGCCGCCTGTATTTGAGTTGTTGGCGGGCGTATGGTAGTTTTCATGACTAATCATAAATGAAGGTTATTATCCACGATTCTGCAATCGCTATTAATTACATTCGATTAGAATAAATTCATTGCATGCTGTATGCTACATCCTAAATTTAATTTGTTTTATGCATCAGTTAATGAAGACAGTGTTCGACCATCTTAACATTGCTCTCTTTCTGTTCAATTATTCATATTGGGATAAAACTATAGCAGGAAACATATGTAGATCAAATAGTTTTGTATGATAATGTAAACAGATTTTGGGGCATGATCTGGGAGAAAATGTCGAAAATTTAACTCGTAAAGGGCCATTTTTACACGTTCCTTGACAAAAGTCACGAAGAAAGTGTGTATACTGAATTAATATGAAGGAATTATTTTTTTACTTATTTTTATTTTTTAAACAGGTGTTTTACCCAACTTTGCACTGCACTGAGTTGTGTTTCAGATTTGACGGAAATTTGCGTAAAATTAATGGAGTATGAAAAGTGTGAACTAGATTATCTGCAGAAATATAACAAAACAAAATACAGTGACTGTGGACACTAAGTCTGTATTGCGAAATAAACAAGATTTTTTTTTTTTTTGACAGTGACAGTGGTGTTAAACGTCACAAGTACAAGTCACTGTTAATAGGCCTATTTCTTCCTGCTGTTTAACAAACAAAATCTATAGCCTTCAGATTTTAAAGGTCAATGAAGTAATAAATTCTTAAAATTTAGTCACTTTTAATAATGTTGGAGAAAGTGTTTAAAGTCTGGCAGTAATGAATATATATTATCATCTTAATAGCCTATTAAATATAAATATTATATAACAACGAATTGTGTCTTTGTTCCCTAACAGGTAAGTCAATCATCGCATGATGTTTTGAAAAGGTTGATTATTTAATTACACTGTCATAAATTTAGTCTTGACAGTGTTAACGGCTTTATGAGCAACTGATGGTTGTTATAAAATTTATTGCTACTAGTTTTAATATTTTCGAATAAGGTCTATAAAACACAAAACAATGAATGAACTAAAGAAGGTGGGAAGACAAAACGACAACGACATGTAGCAGAGAAAAGTGAAAAAGCAACACCTCGGTTAAACTGTAGATAACCTTAGATAAGGTTTACCGTGGCTCTTTTGTGAAGTTGTACATACACTGACATAATTGCTGCTTGTTTCAGTTGTTTTGGCCCACAACTCTGTCCCACGGGCTGGACAGGAATCGGAGTTCTAAATTTGTTTTCTGTATTGCTGGAATCATCATAATCCTCTTACATAGCTACGTCTATAAAAGTTATAATGAAATTATATGGCTATAGGGGGGTTTAACTGGAGGCTTCATTCCTATCGAGGGATAATCAGTGTTGACTTTCTTGCAGTTGCTGTTCACAGAAGAGCGCGACTGATCATCAAGCAAACTGAGGCAGTAATCCGATGTGAGCCTGAGCATACAGACGAGGCCCCCAGAAGATTGCAGTTGGACAACGAATGGACCACTCATGAATTTACAAACAAACTGAAATAGCCTACGGAGTTAATTTTCCGTAGACCGCATAAACATGTGCACCATTACGTAGCCTATTGTTGTTATTATTGTTATTATTATTAGCCTGTTATTATTTTCGTTTTCTTTGAGGTTTTTAATCCTGAATGATCTGAATATATTCGTGTCTATTAATTACGTGCAATTATAATCATAAAATCTTAATAATGGAAATTCGGTATTTAGTAAGATCGTGTTGGGAGTGAAGGGTGCGGTGAGGTTAAAGCGGCCGACAGCTTCATCAGCTGTTAAATATAATCATGGACAGGCAATAAATCGGCATAGCAACTCGAAACTGACCATGAGATGTTTTTTCCTTCATTTACAGACACTTTATGAGAGGAAATGAAAGAAAAAGAGAGTTATTTAAACAGCATTGGATAGCAAAGCAACTGCAGACCAAATCCACACAAAGACAGTATCAAATATTGCGTCTTACAGTAATTTCACAATTATTTCGTGGTACTTTAAGCATTATTTCGTTAAATACAGTGATGTCGTTTGTATAAGATAGCAAAAAAAAAAAAAAAAAAAAAAAAAAGTTTAATGTTTAAGGCAAAATGTAGGCCTAGTAGGTAAAATGAATTTGTTCTGTTTTATGTGTGTTTCTTTCTTTCTGACTTCTTTTTTTTTCTTTTTTTTTTTTTTTTTACTTTGCATGCTGTAACCTAAATAAAGTTTATTATTGTGTACATGTAACCTATTTTATTGAGACACAAAATGAAAATCTCTCCGTTCCGATTTAACGTTCTAAATTGTTCTTTTTTTGATGTTATTAATCAGCATCAGTTTTGTGATGAGTTATGAGTGGACAGAGTGTTACATCATCATCATCATCATTATTCATATTATTATTACAAGATTAAAAACAATGATATTCTCAGTACAATCTCATTGTGCAAAATGTTCTGAAGGTAGAGCAGTTGTCCATCTATATCGATTCCAACCTCACCTTGTAATTTTGAGGGGTTTCTGGTGTTGTCGTTTTTAAAGTTTCCTTAAAGAAATTATGCGACGTGATTCAAAAATTAACAGGAAATGAAGTACTGTTGTTATTTTCATCACAACTTTATTGACGATTTATTTGCGTTATTTTCAAACATTATGTATTCATTACGTTTGTTAGCTAATATTCCAAAATTTGAAAAATTATCTGAGAATACGTTTTTTGCACCGTGTGGTTTCTACAGAACGTATATAGCACAAAATAAAATAAATGCATAAAACAGTATTTTTTTTTTTCTTTTTCGCAAAGCTACACAAATGTTCATCAAAAGTATTTGGATGTCAGATATATTTACAAACATTTACAATGTACTCAATGTATCAACAGTTTATGATAATACACAATAAATTATTGTAGCGCAATATTTGAAATTTCCCGTTTCTTATTTGGTCAAATGCATCCACAGCCTCTTATATGCACTCCTCAGTATCCAGGATATCCGAATAAATAAGATGCTTTTTAGAATATCCCAAGAGCAAATCAAAATACACTGAAGAAAAAGATGTTGTAGCCGTCTGTTTTAACAGTCTGTATGTAACAATGTAATTTCTGGAAATAAACATGTTTCCACAATTTTGGGAAAAGGAGAGGCACGCATCGCATCTAATTGAAAGATAACAGTTTGTGGTGTTAATAAACTTGCAAATTATGAAAGTTCGATAGATAGCCTAGTTGTCATGTAGTAGAACATTATTTCAGAGTGAATGCTGACCCACGGTGTTAAGGCCGTCAGTTATGCTCTTTTTTTCTTCCAGTTTCCCCTTCTTCTTCTTTGTCCGTGTCCTGGCCAGCTCCTACCGAGCTACAGTCATTGAGGGTGGATGTGAGATTGCTCTCCTTCTTCCACTTCATGCGGCGGTTCTGAAACCAAATTTTAATCTGGCGTTCCGACAGACACAACGCATTGGCAATCTCTATTCGTCTGCGTCTTGTCAAATAACGATTGTAATGGAATTCCTTCTCTAGTTCTAAAGTTTGGTATCGCGAATAGATTTGGCGACCTCGCCGTCTGTCAGACCCATAGCCAACTCCTGTTAGGAAAGAGATGGTTTGGTTAAAATCAGGAAAAAGGCTCCAAAAATATTGTTCAGTTCAGGTTGTCTAATACAATTTTAAAGACAGATGACATAATCCCACATTGTATTCATCATGCTAAACGTTAGTTCTCTCGTCCCTTCCACTAAGTAGATATAAACTTCTCGGAGAATGATCTTCTACGTTTATGTATGCTCTATTGAATGGATTTGTTTGGCAAATGGGTTTTCTCTATCCACAAAGCGCTTTTAGAGCAGGTCAACAAGGCATTTCGTCAGTGCTTTATGGGGTGATAAAACGTGGGTTTCCCAGTCGTAAAAACAAAGTCCACCCCTTCCTAAAGACATTTTTTTTCTATACTCACCACTGTGCGAGTTCATCCGCTGCATCCACGGATATATTTGAATACTTCCTTTTGGTTCCTGAGACAGAGTCTTGCCTTGGTCTGAAGCGTAATCCTGGGTCAGTGAACCCTGTGTTTGCCCAAGGCTTTGTCTGCAACTTGGAAGCACATCCTTGTCCTGGTAGAACACATTTGATCCATACTCGTATGGTCCTCGGCTGGACCCGAACATAACGTTTTCTTGTGTTGAATAGAATGGATTGGAGTATATCCGGTTTGAGGCCACGGCAGCGCCATATGGCGAGAAGTGTCGCACCGGGTCATAGTTTGTCGAGCTGAGTGTAACATTGGGCAGAACCTCTTGACCGCCGTTTAAATGACACGACAGCGACGGGTTCGTAAAATAGGAATTCATACCTGCTTTCCTTAAAACACACACACATAGGCTATACACACCTTTTCTCTCACTCCTTCCCTTGATCTCTCCACGCACGCTTTCTTTTTTCTCACTTATACTTGTTCGTGTCTTTAATAATAAGTATTGTATAAACAGGCCTACTTTTTAATTTATTTCACGACAACCAGCAGAGAATATGTACGCAGCCTAATGTTTCCAAATCCTCGTTAAAAGATGGGAGAGATGACAATGTCAGTTGACCAGTTATCTTCCATTAAAAAAAAAATCAGGAAGCATCAATAAAATTGCGGAAATAAGAGTGTATTTTCTGTGCCCCGTTACAGCAACGTGAAGAACATAACGCATGCACACCCCCTTATATTGAGATATTAGATTATTGATTCTCTCTCTCTCTTCACACACAAACACACTCTCTCTCTCTCTCTTGCTCTCTCTCTCTCTCTCTCTCACACACACACACACACACACACACACACAAACACAGTTCGCTTAGAGTAAAAGTCGAGCGATATTTTATATATATATATATATATATATATATATATATATATATATATACATACATATATATATATATATATATATATATATATATATATATATATATATATATATATATATACACACACACATTTTATATATATACACACAAACATTAATAAATACACACACACACACACACACACACACACACACATATATATATATATCGCTCGACTGTTACTCTCGCTATATAAAGTAAAGCTAGGATATTTGATGGTTACTATAAGTAAAAATCACTGGTAGACAATTTATCTTTTTTTTCTGGCTTTTTTGGCTCGTCAGAGTAATGTCATGTAATACAGAATTATGTCCACAAGCCCCAGCCCCTATAGCATAAACGAGATTAAGGTTTACTAATACAATTACGTAATTAGTGAATAGCCCTAGCTTGGCTAGGTTAAAGAATCGATTCGCCTAACAAAGACGTCGTCTAATTAAGTAAGGAGTGCAAGCTTTGGTTGTTATACATTTTATTTGGTTTGTATTTAAACATAAAATGTCAAATAATGAAGGTAACCTAATAATAATGAACAGAGATAAAAAAAAAAGCCTCTTCACACGCTGCATGTGTAATATTGTTTTGGACCATATAGTGTTAATTTTGGCCAACTACTGTTGAGAAAGTGTTTTTAAAACTCTCAAAATTGGAGTGATCCGTTGGGACAATTAATAAACGACTGTATTTCTATTTCACGACTGTATTTCACAACCATACCAAGTAATAGGATGGATTATTAAATCGATTAAACTTAAAAAAAGCCTATATGAACAAACAAAAGTTTTATCGGTTTCTCAAGCCGTCTTGCATTTTGGCTAAATAACCAGTGTACATAGAAAATAAACGCGTTTCATTGATTAAAATGTATATTAAATTTGCATTTTTGTTATTTTAGCCAGTTTACTGACAACCAGTTTTTATCTGACAACTGTACATACACCAAAATGGTAAATCTTATAAATCAGTTAATCCACTAGGCTATATCAGGTGAAAACAAATGTAGGCTACATTTTAATTTTTCTACATTAAATTTTCGATTTGTAGGTTCGCTTAAATGAATGCTTCTTTCACCCTTTGCTTAGAAGGATGCTTACAGGGGGTGGTTTATGGTTTTACTGCAAAGAAATTCCTATGCGAACTGAAAGCCGTAAAAACAGACAAATGACAGCTTTTGTTGGACTGACTTTAGCAGCTGCAGGCCTATGTAACCTTAACACAAAATTGTTCTTTTTAGAACCACTTGGAAGTCTTGAATAAGTCATTGGAAGTCTTGTCCGAAGGGAAAGTCCTGTTTTTATACTGTGTAAAAAAAAACAAAAAAAAAAACCCTTCCTACGTTCAGCTACTTTGATGACAAAAAAATGGCACAGAATATATTGCTTTTTAAGTTGTTTATTTGTTTCAGCCTGCAGCCATTCTGCCGTTTCCACATCGCAGCAGTTACAATCGAATAGCTGTTCGATTAGCTGTTTTTCCAGAATAATTCTTATGACATGTTAAATGAACGTGAATTTCATAAAAGCCGTTGTTGAATGTTTATTGCAACATTTTCTCTTTGAGCTATAATCAAAGCTGTCTTCGATGATTTCGAGTGTACGATGCTTTTTGTAAAGGGGTTAATTTTGTTAAGCCTATCTGTGATCAAAACGGAATGTTGTTTTACACGACAACATGTAAACCAAGCAGCAATATTTCACAAAATTTGCCATTGGCTCTCAAACTGTAAAGTAAATTGGAATTAATGAAATAAAAACACGTGGAGTGCATTTGTGCAGAGAAGTGTTTTATTGCAGTTCTTTTCTGTGGCCTGTGAGTCTGGCCTTTACCACATTCCACTGACGGCAAATAACTGTCGTTATTAACACAGATTGCTTCGAATATACTATAAAGAACATTAATTCCAAAAATATTTGGTAAAAAAGTAGGTAAAGTGTATATAACACACACAATACACACACACACACACACACACACACATTATATATGTATATATATATATATATATATATATATATATATATATATATATATATATATATATATATATATATATATATATATATATATATATATATATATGTGTGTGTGTGTGTGTGTGTGTGTGTGTGTGTGTGTGTGTGTGTGTGTGTGTAACATGACACAAATTAGGTAAAAACAACAACAACAACAACAATAAGAATAAGAATTAGCTAAGAAAAAGAAGAATGGTTGATTTTAGTATAGTGGTTTGTACATTTCCATTATTTTTAAAAGGACAGGAAAATAAATGTTACATTATGCTTAAAATTATAACTAAGAATTACTAAAATAATAGCCTACGTGATCTTATTAAATTAATTTATAATAACCAATTATTACTTATTATACAAAGTAAAATAAAAAAGTAAAAAAAGCCAGGAAACATATTTTTTATTTATTATTATTATTATTATTATTAATATATTTATTTATTTATTGAGGTACCAATGACATTCCAAAAAGTGCATCTTCCGTCCTACTTCCTTCAGGTGACCCTCTGACTTTATTTCAGGCGCCTGCGCATTTATATATTGTTGTTTTCGTTCAACATGTGTACAGGTGTTGTCATTCACAGATGTTACTACAGATTACAGCAATCAATATATTTCTAATTCAAAATGTATTTGAGAAAATGAATCACTCTGCATACAAAGAATAAATTCTGATGTGGAAATGTGTGGAATTTTATGCATTTATTTATATGCAAGATTTCTGCATTTCCAAGCATGGCTGCAATAAAAAATATTGGAATTTGACGCCCAGAATGTCGTTTTTCCGATTTTATTTGCAGGATATGAACACTTCAGCTTTATTAAATTGCCCGATTTGTTTCGCCCCATTTTAAAACCACAGCATACCATGTAGAGTACGTAAGGACATGAATATAAGCCTCGTAAATGAATGTAGATAAACGCTAAAGACAGAGCATCCATTAATGAACACTAGATGGCAGTGTTGCCCTCCATAATGTCTGCAAAGAGTCTTTTCAATTTAGGTCCTACTTCTCATCCTCAAGTATTTTGGTATAGCCGGCTGAACTTTGATTTTGTATAAACTACATGTAGCTATGACTCAAATATACGTTTTCTCCTCAAATATTCTTTTCTTCATGTCGAACTAATGCAGTGAAAATGTGGTAATTTCTCTTACAAGTGTGTTTGCGAGTGTATTAAGTACACACTGACTGAAATCCAAACGTAAACAAATGAGAAGTGCGGAAGAACAAACTTACCCACGCTAAACACGCGCTCTCCTTGTGACGCACTATGACAGTCCCGGCTGCAAGGCTTCTAATGAGGGTGGGGATGATCGCAAGCATTTCATAATAAACACACAGTTTTTTTTTTTTTTTTTTTTTTAAATTAAGTAATCCACATTTGGAGATCGTCCATTCCCGTGCCCTTTAGTAAAAAGACAACGCACTCGACTAGTGTTGTCTGCTTTCAATGTCTTGAAGACCAAATGCAGTGAGCGCTCTAATTAAAGGAATTGATTGGTAGAAACTACTGTCAAGTGTAGTTGTTGCAGTTGCTAAAAACTGAATGTTCCGCGTTCAGCCCAATAGTAAACTCATATGAATGGGGTAGAACTACTATATAAAGTTCATGGACACGAAAATGACACCATGTGACATAGCACAGCCAATCCAGTCCTTGGCTTAGTCGTAAACTTTTATTACATAGCTGTATATTTCCACCAAACAACCAAGAATGTTGCGCCCTCTGTGTTGGACCACCACTTTTCTTACTAATCGACTTTTTCTTCTTATATGGATGCAATTAAATTATCCTACTTAGACTAGGATTCTTTAACATATGGTATTATGTAGGCTACCCATTAATTTATATGATATTTGATTCAGAGAACAGTTAAAATATAGCCTAGTAGCCTAAATCACTTTCAGCAAATGTAGCCTTACAAAATGACAGTAAACTGTGCAATTATTCACTAGTTTTAAATTCGACTTTGGTAGGCTATAGGTAAGGTGTGGCATAAATTTAAAATACTAACAGTTTCCTGTAACAAAATAAAAGGACACACACTGTTACATTTTGCAAAAGCTTCAACCATTTATTTAAGCTATTATTTTGGTTTGTTGACGAATACAGCATTTGTTGTTTGTTATACAATTGAATTATATGAAATCCAAAAATACTGGAATCAAATAGTAGGCCTAGTAGTAGTAGTAATAATATGAAATAAACAAAATGAAACAAAATGAATGAATGAATTAAATAAATAAATAGGCATACCTTTATTGTAATATATATATATATATATATATATATATATATATATATATATATATATATATATATATATATATATATATATATATATATATATATATATATATAAGTACACTTACATCATGTCTTATGTTAAAACGTATATTATATGTAAAGCTACTTAGGCCTAAATAACCATTCTATAGTTGTTTTAGTGTTTATGGTCTTGCGTTGTAAGTTGTCAAATTATCTTTACACAGAAAATATTAGTAGCGATTTTCCCCCACACCAGTAATGTTAAATAACCAATTGGGGAATAATTCCCAAACCCCTAATAACTGATACTTTTTCAAAATTTATATAGTAATTCATCAAAATTGCTTGCTTACAGTGGTGTGAAAAAGTGTTGGCCCCCTTCCTGATTTCTTATTTTTTTGCATGTTTGTCACACTTTAATGTTTCAGATCATCAAACAAATTTAAATATTAGTAAAAGAAAACACAAGTAAACAACATGCAGTTTTTAAATGAAGATTTTTATTATTAAGGGAAAACAGTAGTCTCGCTTGGACTACTGCAACTCTCTTTATCTGGGCATTTCTAAGTCTTCCATCGCTCGTCTCCATTTAGTACAAAACGCCGTTGCTAAATTCTTCAAAGGATAACGTAAATGTGATCACGTTACTCCAATTTTGAAATCGTTGCATTGGTTACCTGTGCATCTTAGAACTGAGTTCAACATTCTTCTCTATGTCTATGCAATCCTACATGAAATCTGAGGTCTGGTGATCAAAGACTTCTCTTTGTCCCCAGATCATGGTTAAAGCATAGAGGGGATAGAGCCTTTGGGGTTGCTGGCCCTAAGCTGTGGAACAGCCTTTCAGCCTATATCAGATCAGCACAGTCTTTAAATGTTTTTAAATCGTCTCTTAATACCTATTTTTTTTTTCTTTGGCTTTTAATGTATTGTGAGTTTATGGTATGAATCTGTGGGTTGTCATGTGTTCTAGTTCTTTGTTTCTGCAACACTTTGGTCAGCTGTGCTTTTTTTTTTTTTTTTTTTTAAATGTGCTATATAAATAAAACAAACTTGAAACTGGAAGGGAAAACAAAATCCAAAACTACATGGCCCTGTGTGAAAAACTGTTTGCCCCTAAACCTAATAACTGGTTGGGCCACCATTAGCAGCAACAACTGCAATCAAGTGTTTGCGATAACTTGCAATGAGTCTGTTACAGCGCTGTGGAGGAATTTTGGTCCACTCATCTATGCAGAATTGTTGTAATTCAGCCACATTGGAGGGTTTTCGAGCATAAACCCCCTTTTTTAAGGTCACGCCACAGCATCTCAATAGGATTCAGGTCAGGACTTTGACTAGGCCACTCCAAAGTCTTCATTTTGTTTTTCTTCAGCCATTCAGAGGTGGAGTTGCTGGTGTGTTTGGATCATTGTCCTGCTGCAGAACCCAAGTTCGCTTCAGCTTGAGGTCACGAACAGATGGCCAGACATTCTCCTTCAGGATTTTTTTGGTAAACAGCAGAATTCATGGTTCCATTTATCATAGCAAGTCTTCCAGGTCCTGAAGCAGCAAAACAGCCCCAGATCATCACACTACCACCACCATATTTTACTGTTGGTATAATGCTCTTTTTCTGTAATGCGGTGTTACTTTTACGTCAGACGTAATGGGACACACACCTTCCAAAATGTTCAACTTTTGACTCATCAGTCCACAGAGTATTTCCCCAAAAGTCTTGGCAAAACTGAGATGAGCCTTTATGTTCTTTTTGCTCAGCAGTGGTTTTCGTCTTGGAACTCTGCCATGCAGACCATTTTGGCCCAGTCTCTTTCTTATGGTGGAGTCATGAACACTGACCTTAACTGAGGCAAGTGTGGCCTGCAGTTCTTTGGATGTTGTTGTGCGGTCTTTTGTGACCTCTTGGATGAGTCTTCGCTGTGCTCTTTGGGTAATTTTGGTCGGCCGGCCACTCCTGGGAAGGTTCTTCACTGTTTCATGTTTTTGCCATTTGTGAATAATGGCTCTCACTGTGGTTCGCTGGAGTCCCAAAACTTTAGAAATGGCTTTATAACCTTTTCCAGACTGATAGATCTCAATTACTTTATTCTCATTTGTTTCTGAATTTCTTTGGATCTCGGCATGATGTCTAGATTTTGAGGATCTTTTGGTTTACTTCACTTTGTCAGGAAGGTCCCATTTAAGAGATTTCTTGATTGTGAACAGGTGTGGCAGTAATCAGGCCTGGGTGTGGATAGAGAAATTGAACAGAGGTGTGATAAACCACAGTTTTAACAGGGGGGCAAATACTTCTTCACACAGGGCCATGTAGTTTTGTATTTTGTTTTCCCTTAATAATAAAAACCTTCATTTAAAAACTGCATGTTGTGTTTACTTGTGTTATCTTTGACTAATATTTAAATTTGTTTAATAATCTGAAACATTAAAGGGACAAACATGCAAAAAAAAAAAAAAAAAAAAGAAAGAAATCAGCAAGAGGGCCAACACTTTTTCACACCACTGTATGCCCAATTACAAGAGTGTACAGGTACATCTAAAAAAATTAGAATATCATGGAAAAGTTCTATATTTTTTGTAATTTAATTAAAAAAATAAAACTTTCTTATAGTCTAGATTCATTGCACACAAACTGAAATATTTCAAGAGTTTTTGTTTTAATTCAGTTCAATTCAAGTTTATTTGTATAGCGCTTTTTACGATAAAAATAATTGCAAAGCAACTTCACAGAAAATTAAGTTTCTACAATATTTAGTAGTAGCTTATCAGTGATGACATGTCAGTTTATGTGCATACAGCAGAAATTTTCTGAAAAATCAATTAAAGACGTAAACAAAAAGACGATTAACACTATTAACAGCAATTATGCAATCAAACTTATAACAAAATGTGGTAGTTCTGTATGTTGCTCCAGCCAAGGAAAATTAATTAGTTTAACCCAAGCTAAAGAATAATAATGTGCATTTGATCAGATATAAGTGAAGTCCAAAATTATGAGATGCATTATTTGAATGCTTGGCCAAAGAGATGTGTTTTTAAACTAGATTTAAACAGAGAGAGTGTGTCTGAACCCCGAACATTATCAGGAAGGCTATTCCAGAGTTTGGGAGCCAAATGCGAAAAAGCTCTACCACCTTTAGTGGACTTTGCTATCCTAGGCACTACCAAAAGTCCAGCATTTTGTGACCTTAGGGAGCATGATGGATTGTAGCGTGATAGAAGACTAGTTAGGTACGCAGGAGCCAAACCATTAAGGGCCTTATAAGTAATAATATTTTGTAACTGATACGGAACTTAATAGGTAGCCAGTGCAAAGACTGTAGTATTGGGATAATATGATATATGATCATATTTTCTTGACCTGGTAAGGACTCAAGCCGCTGCATTTTGGACTATCTGTAGCTTGTTTATTGAAGATGCAGGACAACCACCTAGCAGTGCATTACAATAGTCCAGTCTAGAGGTCATGAATGCATGAACTAGCTTTTCTGGATAAGAAACAGGTAACGTGTTTCGTAGCTTGGCAATGTTTCTAAGATGAAAGAATGCTGTTTTTGTAACATGGGAAATATGATTTTCAAAAGACAAGTTGCTGTCTAATATAACACTCAGATTTTTGACTGTAGAGGAAGTAACAGTACATCCGTCTAGTTGCAAATTGTAATCTGCGAGATTCTGTGTAATGTTTTTTGGTCCAATAAGTAATATTGCTGTCTTATCTGAATTTAATTGGAAAAAAATTATTGGTCATCCAGTCTTTTACATTTTTAACACACTCTGTTAGCTTAGATAATTTAGAAGTTTCATCTGGTCTTGTTGAGATATATAGTTGAGTATCATCAGCATAACAGTGGAAACTTATCCCATATTTTCTAATAATATTACCAAGGGGCAACATGTATATTGAAAATAGCAGAGGACCTGAGACAGATCCTTGTGGCACTCCATGTTTTACTGGTGATAAATGAGATGACTCCCCATTTAAATAAAGTGGTAGCGATCGGACAGGTAGGATCTAAACCATCTTAAAGCCTGCCCTTGAATACCTGTATAGTTTTGTAATCGATCTATGAGTATGTCATGATCTATGGTGTCAAACGCAGCACTAAGATCAAGTTAAACTAGCAATGAGATGAAGCCTTGGTCTGACGCAAGAAGCAAGTCATTTGTAATTTTAACAAGTGCAGTTTCTGTGCTATGATGGGACCTGAAACCTGACTGAAATTCTTCATAGAGATCTTTTTTTTTTTTTTTTTTTGCAGGAGGGAGCACAATTGAGCAGACACAACTTTGTAAAAATTTTTAGACATAAATGGAAGATTTGAAATGGGTCTGTAATTTGCCAGTTCACTAGGATCTAGTTGTGGTTTCTTATTAAGAGGCTTAATAACCGCCAGCTTGAATGGTTTTGGGACGTGACCTAAAGATAATGATGAGTTAATAATATTGAGAAGCGGTTCTTCTGCTATAGGTAACCACTCTTTCAATAATTTAGTGGGTACAGGATCTAATAAACATGTTGTTGGATTAGATGCAGTGAGAAGTTTATTTAGCTCTTCTTGTCCTATTGTTGTAAAGCACTGCAGTTTACCTTTGGGTGCGATGGATAATACTAAAGTATTAGATGCTGTAGAATCTATATTTGTTATTGTATTTCTGATGTTATCTATTTTACCAGTGAAGAAATTCATAAAGTCATTACTATTTAACTGTGAGGGAATATTTAGATCGGGTGGCGTCTGGTTATTTGTTAATCTAGCCACTGTGCTAAATAAAAACCTTGGATACTGTTTTTCCATGCAATTCTAAAAACTTCCAAGTTTTTCTCCATTTGCGCTCAAGACTACGAGTTTCTTTCTTGAGAGAATGGGTATTACTGTTGTACCATGGCACAGCGTTTTTCTCTAACCTTTTTCAATTTGATGGGGGCAACAGCTTCTAATGTATTGGAGAAGATAGTGCCCATCTTGCCAGTCATTTTGTCTAGTTCATGTGTATTTATGGGTACACAAAGCAGTTGAGATAAATCAGGCAGGTTATTTGCAAATCTGTCTTTGGTGGCTGGAACAACAGTTCTGCCCAGGTGATAACGCGAAGTCATATAGTTAATATCATTAATACGCAGAATGCACGATACAAGGAAATGGTCAGTAACATCATCACTTTGAGGTACGATATCTATATCAGTAAGATCGATTCCATGCGATATAATTAAATCTAGCGTATGATTAAAACGATGAGTGTGCCTGGTGACGTTTTGCTTGACTCCAAAACAGTTTATTAAGTCAGTAAACGCAAGTCCTAATGCATCATTTGTATTATCAACGTTAATGTTAAAATCTCCGAAAATTTGCACTTTATCAACGGTAACCAACAGGTCTGAGAGGAAATCTCCAAATTATTTTAGGAATTCTGTATACGGCCCTGGTGGTCTATACACAGTAGCCAAAGCAAGAGATACGATAGATTTCTTTTGCATATCTGACAGTGTAACATTAAGCAGAAGTATTTTGAATGGTTTAAACCTGTATTCTGTTTTCTGGGTATCATTGAGAATATCACTATATATTGTTGCAACACCTCCCCCACGACCAGTCTGATGGGGCTCATGCTTATAACAGTAGTTTGGTCGAGTAGACTCATTTGGACCAATATAATAATCTGGTTTTAGCCAGGTTGCAGTCAAGAAATGTACATCAAAACTATTATCTATGATCATTTCATTTACAATAACTGCTTTGGGTGTGAGTGATCTAATGTTTATGAGCCCAAATTTTAAAAATAGTTTTTGTTAATTTACTTTACATTTTTCTGGTTTAATCACAATAAGATTTTTTCTAGATCCTACATTAAATTTATATTTTGACCTTACTATTCGTGGAACAGACACAGTCTTGTTAGATTGGACAGCGCAAGTACTTCTATCATTTAAGCGGGTAGAACAAAAGCCATCGTAGCAGTTATTTGAGAATTGGCTTATTAGTCATATGGAGTGTAGAGTCCAGGAAATGTTGTCCGAGAGGAGTTCTGCTCTGACTCTGCTGGAAAAAGCTTAGGACGCTCACAGAAAAGATTCAAATTATTAACAAAGAGCAATTTCTGTTCTTTACACCAGTGGTCCCCAACCCCCGGTCCGTGCATCATTTGGTACCGGGCCGCACAAGAAAGAACAAATAACTTACATTAAAGCAGCAGTCGGTAACTTTTGGCGCTCGCGTCTGGTGGAAGAACATTGTAGCCGGAGCAACTTCTCTCTGTTTACATCTATGGCGAGTCACGCAGGTACTGTGCTACTCTGCAGCGTTGCCGACCCCAACCAGACTAAAATAGTCCGAATATAAACACTTATTATAGGTGTACCCTAGTGATTCAGGATAAGACAAAAACACGGCTTGGAAAATGGATTCATGATGTACTCACTCATTAAATATATATTTTTATATACAAAAAAGCGTTATGGTTGGGGACAGAGAGAATGTTATTCATGTTATGTTGTTGCCGCGCGATGTTACGAGGACGCTGCTAATAAAGTTGCATACGAATACACAGTGGATTCATGTTTATTATTATAGTTACAATATACCACAGTTTTTATGCCAGTTGTATCATTTTATTTTGTTGTATTTATCCGTCACACCTTAAAGCCCGGTCCGTGAAAATATTGTCTGACATTAAACCGGTCCTTGGCGCTAAAAAGGTTGTGGACCGCTGCTTTACACCATGACAATAACCATCGTCGATACTTGGGGAGTGGTTCTGTCATGATGATTGTCGCCGTGGGCGTTGTGCTGTACACTGTCTCGATCAGGCTCCTGAAGTCCCTCTTCAGTGTCCCCGTCTGCCGCTGCGTAGTGTTGTTAGCCCCGGGCGTGAAGCACGACCGCACCGGGGCTCTCATCGGCCTTCAGGATTGCGGGTATCTGCGCAGAAACATCGAGAACACGAGCACCAGGGAAACAGTGAGTGTGCACTTTACCCTTCGGCTAACGCAGCACGGACGTGTCAGAAGATGGAGTCACCGACGATCACAGCGTCGCGTTCCGGGCCTGTGCAGAGAAACACACAGAGTAAAGGTGGTGGGACTGTTAGCAGCGCGCTGTATAAGGTAGACATACATCTGCCATTAAAGCAAGTAACAGTGAGTAAAGCAATGGTAATGTGTGTGAAAAGAGTATTAGCAATGCAGGCAGGTTCTGATGGTTCTGATGGTTACGACTTACAGCTTAGGAAAATTAAAAATGTAATATCTCAATTTGAATATTCTATTTTGAACTTGATTAGTTTGATTAATTTTGAGTATAAATACTGGGTACCTCCTGGGTTAGTTTAGAACATGCAACCACAATTATGAGAAAGACTACTGACAGTTGTCCAGAAGACGATCATCGACACCCTTCACAAGGAGGGTAAGCCACAGAATGTCATTGCTGAAAGGGCTGGCTGTTCACAGACTGCTGTATCAAAATATATTCATAGAAAGTTGACTGGAAGGAAAAAGTGTGGTAGGAAAAGGTGCAAAAGCAACAGAGATGACCACAGCCTTGGGAAAATTGTCAGGAAAAGCCGATTCACGAACTTGGGAGAGCTTCACAAGGAGTGGACTGAAGCCAGAGTCAACGCATCAAGAGTTACCACGCTCAGACGTCTTCAGGAAATGGGCTATAGCTGTCACATTCCTAGAACCAAGTCACTCCTGAACCAGAAAATAATTAAAAAGCATCTTACATGGGGTAAGCAGAAAAAGAACTGGACTGTTGCTCAGTGGTCCACAGTCCTCTTTTCAGATGAAAGTAAATTTTGCATTTCATTTGGAAATCAAGGTCTGGAGTCTGGAGGAAGACTGGAGAGGCACACAATCCAAAGTCCAGTGTGAAGTTTCCGAAGTCAGTGATGATTTGGGGTGCTGTGACGTCTGCTGGTGTTGGTCCATTGTGTTTTATCAAGTCCAAAGCCAATGATTTTGGAGCACTTTATGCTTCCATCTGCTGACAAGCTTTATGGAGATGCTGATTTCATTATGCACCAGGACTTTAGCACCTGCCAACAGACCAAAACCACTTCCAAGTGGTTTGCTGACCATGATATTACTGTGATTGATTGGCCAGCCAACTCACCTGACCTGAACCTCACAGAGAATCTATGGGGTATTGTGAAGAGGAAGATAAACAACATCTGAAAAACAATACAGAGGAGCTGAAGGCCACTATCAAAGCAACCTGGGCTTCAGTAACTCCTCAGCAGTGCCACAGGCCTATCACCTTCATGCCACGCCGCACTGAATCAGTAATTCATGCAAAAGAAGCCCCAACCAAGTATTGAGTGCATAATAAAAACCTACTTTGGAGATCTTGAACATTTCTGTTTTGTTAATCTTTTTTTGATTGATCTTTGAGAAAATTAAATTTTGAGATACTGAATTTTTAATTTTAAGCTGTAAGTCGTAACCATCAGAATTATGTAAGGACGCTGAGGCGGCGTTAGAATCCATGTGCAGCGTTTTAATGAAATCCACAGCAAACAAATCCAAAACAGCAGACAGTGAATCAGAAACTTAAGGCAGGCAGGGGTACATACACAGATAGGCAGTCCAATCCAGGCAACAAAACAGTGGGCAATCCAGAAGGCAGAAAACAGGGTAACCAGCCAAAGATCATACACAAGAAGGCAAACAATGGCAATGGGAATAACGCTCGGTAAGGCAGACAGGCTAGCAATACTTCGAAGTAACCGTGGCTAAGGCTGTGGCTCCCGGTTCCTGATGTTGGGGTCAGCCTCTGGGTGGAACAGTTTCAGGAGGGAAACATGGAAGGAGGGAGAGATACGATAGTTAACGGGAAGCTCAAGTTCATAAGTGACCACATTAATCTGTCTTAAGATCTTGAATGGGCCTACGTACCGTGGGCTGAGCTTCCTGCTAGGCAGCCGTAACTTGAGGTCCCGTGTGGAAAGCCAGACCCTTTGTCCAGGTTGGTAGGGAGGATGTGGGTGACGTCGTCGATTAGCTTGTATCTCCTGATTCCTGACAGCTCTTTGCAGACATACATGAGCGCTGTCCCACACCCTCTCGCTACGGCGAATCCAGTCGTTGACTGCAGGTACTAGTGACGGTTCTCCAGACCAGTGGATGAATGCCTCAATGAGTTTTGCGCGTACTCTGCCCATGGAAGGAACTCTGACCACCGATGCGGTTCACGTCCACAGTATGACCTGAGGTATCTGCCAATCTCCTGATTCAGCCTCTCCACTTGCCCATTCGATTGCGGGTGGTAACCTGAAGTTAAACTGACATTAATGTCCAATTGTTTATAGAATGCTTTCCATACCTGGGACGTGAACTGGGTTCCTCGGTCTGAAACAATGTCTTTGGGGATACCGTAAATCCTGAAGATGTTGTGGAACATCGCTTGAGCAGTATCCATAGCTGTGGGAAGACCTTTCAGAGGTATGAGTCTACAAGCCTTGGAGAAGCGGTCAATAATTACTAGAATTGTGGTAAATCCGTCAGATGGGGGTAGATCGGTGACAAAGTCTACTGATAGGTGTGACCAAGGTCTCTGAGGTATGGGCAATGATTGTAACAGACCAGATGGAAGTTCTTTGGGGGTTTTTGACTGTGCACACACAAAACATGACGTAATTTGTTACATCTTTAACCATAGCTGGCCACCAGAAGGAATTTTGCGTGAGATGTAGTGTGCAAGAGATACCTGGATGCCCGGAACAAATTGACGTATGGACCCACTGCATGACACGTAGTCGAAGCCTGGAAGGAACATATTGTTTATTAGCGGGACAACCCTGATGTGCAGGTTTGTTGCGTTGTTCGCTCTGAATTTCATCCATCAAGTCCCAAGTGACTGGCGCTATGATGATAGACGGTGCCAGGATAGATTCAGGTTGGTGATCTGTCAGTGGATGGTCATGTCTCCTGGAAAGAGCGTCTGCCTTGCTATATTTACTGCCAGGACGTAGGTCACGGTGAATTGGAACCTGGTTAAAAAACAAGGACCAGCAAGCCTGGCGAGGATTTAGTCTTAGCACTCTTGATGTATTCAAGGTTCTTATGATCAGTGATTACCTGGAAGGGGTGAGTGGAACCCTCCAACCAGTGCCTCCATTCTTCAATGGCCACCTTCATAGCCAGTAGCTCCTTGTTTCCGACATCATAATTATGCTCAGCATCCGTGAGTTTTCTTGAAAAGTAAGCACAGGGAAAAGCTTGCCTGGTTGTCCGTGGTTTTGGGAGAGCACTGCACCTATTCCGCAGTCAGAGGCATCAACTTCCAGCACGAATGGCAAGTTGGGGTCAGGGTGTTTTAGGATTGGTGCTGTGCTTGAGGTTAGTGAATGCTTGTATAGCTCGGTCAGTCCAATTCAACTTTGACGGTTTACCCTTCAATAGTGATGTCAGAGGTGCTGCTGTGATGCTGTAGTTCCGTATAAAGCTTCGGTAGAAATTGGCAAATCCCAGAAAGCGTTGAAGCTACTTGACTGTGGTGGGTTGTGGCCATTCGGTGACTGCCGTGATCTTAGATTTGTCCATCTCCACACCTTGATGGCTGACGTTGTAGCCTAGGAAAGATGTTCGTTGCACATGGAATTCACATATCTCCGCCTTGACAGAGTTGATTCTCTAACAGCCTGGTAAGTACCGTACTGACATGACCCTTGTGTTCCTCTTCTGACTTGGAATAGATCAAGATATCATCTATATAAGCCACCACAAATTTGTTCAAGACGTCTCTGAGAATTTTGTTAATGAAGGACTGGAATACCGCAGGTGCATTGGCCAGCCCATACGGCATAACCTGGTATTCATAGTGCCCCCTAGTGGCCAGAAATGCAGTCTTCCATTCATCACCCTCCTTGATTCTAATGAGGTTATAGGCACTTCTCAAATCTAGTTTGGTGTAAATCTTAGCTTCTCTGAGCTGTTCAGAGCTGAGAGCTTCCTCGATGTATGTTTCCATAGCTTGACTTTCTGGACGTGACAGTGGATAGACTTTACTTTTGGGTGGCATGGTGTCTGGTAAGAGATCAATGGCGCAATCCCAAGGATGATGAGGTGGCAGTTAAGTGGCTTTGGTTTTGCTGAATACTTCTTGAAGGTCTTGATAATGGGATGGTATGGTGACAGGCTTGCACTCTGGACTTTCGATGCTGGTAGTGAGACAGGGCTTAGAAATGACGTTATTTAGACACTTAGAAAAACTGAATTGTGACCAATGTTTGGTCTCACCCCTCTGCCAAGGGATGACTGGGTCGTGAACAGATAACCAGGGATATCCAAGGATGATTTCATGGCATGGAGAGTCAATGACATAGAATGTGATGGTTTCTCTGTGAAATAGGCCTACTTGCATCTTCATGGGTTGAGTCTGTTGAGTTATGCCACTTCCAGTGGGTTTGTTGTTCACAGCGTTCACCTTGATAGGAGGATCACATTGTAGTACGGGAATGTTGAATGTTGTAACGAGGTCTTGATGAATGAGGTTTAATGCTGAGCCAGAGTCAATCAGCGCTGTGAATTCGAACGAGTCATTTTAAGTAGTAATCTCGACAATGGTAGTGAGAAATTTAGCGTTGGTAATGGAGAAGTCTCTCCGGGCCTTGAGTGGACACACTGCATTGCGGTGGCCTGCACTACCGCAGTAGAAACATAAATTCTGAATGACTCATCTCGATCTCTCTTCAGATGACAGCCTTGTAACTCCTAGTTGCATGTGCTCGGGACTAGCATGATCATTGGCGTGGCTTGATTCAGACATCTGGGGAACTTGAGGGATATGCATGACGCTTGTTGACTTGCTTTGAGGGCGGTGAGTACGTATGAGATTATCGATCTTGATGGCTAATGTGACATAATCAGAAAAGGAATGATCCTCACCCTTACAAGCGAGCTCTGCCTGTAACTCCATATTCAAACTGTGACGAAACATGGCCTTGAGTGACACGTCGTTCCAACCACTCTGAGCAGCAATCGTTATAAACTCAATAGCATGTTCAGCGGCAGATTTGCGGCCTTGAGTTAGTTGCATCAAACGAGTGGAAACATCCTTACCCCCTGCCGGGTATTCAAACACATCTCTGAGTTGTTTTACGAAATATGGATAGGATATTTGAAACAGACGGTCAGTTTCCCAAACTGCTGCGGCCCACTCAATCGCTTTGCCCGTTAGCAATGACATGAGGAAAGCACACTTCTTATCATCAGAGCCAAAGCTACTCCCTTGATGCATGAAAAAGATCTCAACTTGGCAAATGAAACCTTTACATTGCTCAGCAGAACCATTGAATTTGTCAGGAAGTGCAAAGTTTACCTTCGTGGGCATAGGTGGTGGCAGCAATCGTAGATACTGAATGAGGTAGTCATTAGCCGCTTGAGATTTAGCCAGTTGATCACGGTACTCTTTGAGAACGTCGCTTTGATAAGCAAACACGGCCTGTAGATTCATAACTTCTGCTGGATTCTTCGGTGGCAAAGTATTATGTAAGGACGCTGAGGCGTTGTTAGAATCCATGTGCAGTGTTTTAATGAAATCCACAGCAAAGAATTCCAAAACAGCAGACAGTGAATCAGAAACGTGAGGCAGGCAGGGGTACATACACAGATAGGCAGTCCAATCCAGGCAACAAAACAGTGGGCAATCAAAAAGGCAGAAAACAGGGTAACCAGGCAAAGATCATACACAAGAAGGCAAACAATGGCAATGGGAATAATGATCGGTAAGGCAGACAGGCTAGCAATACTTTGCGAAGTAAGCGTGGCTAAGGCCATGCTTAAATGTCCACCAAACAGGAAATGACAGGTGAAGCAAAGGGAGTGGCACACAGTCAGTACTCGGGCGAGGGCTCCCTCTGCTGGCGTGGCGTTACAAATTAAAACAAAAAACTCTTGAAATATTTCAGTTTGTGTGCAATGAATGTAGAATATAAGAAAGTTTGCTTTTTTAAATGAAATTACAAAAAAATAAGGCATAAAATAAGGCAATAAGGCGATGGTCCCTTCTCTGAAGACAAGATTTAACTCATTCATATTTTGTTACATCACTGAACTATAACAAATGTTAACAAGCAATATTACTTATTAGCATGCTAAATGCTAAGTCAGCTCCTTAAGCAAAGCAGATCTTAATGTCACCATAAGAAAAAGCTAAGCTATGATATGAAAGTAGAATTTTCTCTTAAGTTAAAAATAAAACCTTTAGTTAGTTAATGTTTAGTTGCTAAAAATATTTCTTAATTCTTAAAATATTTTCAAAATATGCATTGTGTTTCAGGTATGAACTAACAACAAAAACAAAATAATAATAGAAATAATAATAATAATAAAAACAGTTTTTTTCCAAACAGAATGAAACAGGTCTAAACCAGAAATCATGATTTTCAATTAGAACAATATTTAATACTTTAAATATCAACCCAACTGAGGACAAGTAGTTTTTCATTAGGCCAGAACAAAATTTATATATTTAAATATTATGGTTAACATTAAAGCTGCATTAGTTACAACAATGGCATTTCAATAAATATTTTCAGTCATCGGAAAGGTTTATGTTTTTGGTGTTTTGTTGTTTGTTTAATGTTCAATCATGTAAGTCATGTAATAATAAAAGACCATCAAACCATAAAGCCATTTATATGTAGGTTAATAATCATGAAAATAATAAAAAAAAAATACTTATGTGTGTAATAATATAATAAATATAATATAATAAAAATATACAAAGTTTATAGGTGTGTCGCCATGCCGGAAAATTGGCCACAGAAGTAGAAGTGACCCAACAACAGTGTTTCTTTGAAAATGTAACAAGGTTTATTAGGCAATATTATAATAACATCGCTGAACAGACACATTATAGAAAATAAGCTAGCTTCTAACTGCTTGCTGGTTATAGCAGCAAGCAACACAGATACAGTAAAATAATCTCCAAGATAAACAAGCTAAATGTGTGCAATTAAATTAAACAGAACCAGATGCCCAACATTTGTCAAGGGACCCCAAATCACGAAATTTGGTTGGAACTTGAAAACACCAAATTGTTGAACTATGTTGTTGGTAATCCCTTCTTTACAATGCTCACACCCCAGATACTCTTACATCAGGCCAGGACACATTTTGGTTGACCCCTTTATCTGATAGCCATTTCAAGTCTTCAAGTTTCTACCTCTGAGCTCACAAGTTGAATCAAGCTTGATTAATACATGCAAAAAGTGAAGTTGTACTCTGTTTGAGTACAACACTTCTCATAGGTTTGGAAGAACTTGGCTACATGTTAACTAGTAAAGTTATTTAAAACTATAAAATAAAACCTACATATTAAGGTCTCATTGCTTGATATGTCGTAATCAGGCCTATTACCAAGCAGAATAAAGATATGGGCATGGGTATCACAGTATGAATAATACAGAAATAAAGAGAAGAGAGCAACCTAGGGCGCCACCACAATGGTCAGAAATTGCCCTGCAAATAATATAAAATGTCTACGTCATGGTACACAAAGTAGAATTCGGTATAGGCTAAATAAACCACTGCTATATACAACAGTCAGAATAAAAATGATACTATATTGACCATGGGAGTGTGTGTCTGGACACTTTATGTCTGTAATCTCATTCTTAATCTCACTGAACCTGTAGAATAACTGTGTATTGGCTATTGGTTTGAACGTAGTTCGTAACGAATCATTGTTTTGACATGGGAGGGTAGTGACATCTAGTGTTCATTTATGTGTTGATTTGAAATACTCTTAAAGGATGGGGTGTATTAATGACGACTTGGTTATAAGACAAATATATTTTTTAACTTCTGTCTTCTGGGATTTATTGTTTTCTGTTAATTTACATTATAAACATGACTTTGTATAGAAATATAGAAATATACAAGATAGAAATCCTCCACATCAACACACATCCCTATATTTTCTACTCCGTAAACTCACACGTTGAAACCAGCGCGGTACTGGGATTAAAATTTGGCCTTGGACAAATCCAGCCCAGCGGTCCACGAGTTCACTAAAGAAATAACAACAAATAATTATAGATATTATTGAATGTAGGCCTTACAGTTTATTAAATTAATATTGCATTTTTGTCACATAGAAATGCACTTGACAGTAAAGCAATGATTTTGAGTTAGGAAATAAATAATAATAAACTAATAATAAACTATAGAATTAAAAAAGTGTAAACAATTGAATCAACTATAAAAACAACCTTTATGAAAGGGATTTAATATAATATATTTATTTAATAGGATATAATAATATAACAACATTTAATAACAGCAACATTTTATGTAGAACACAAAACTGTAGACTATAACAAAACTCTGAGTCAATTCTGTATGGATCAAGCGACTTGCGCCGTTTATGACTTGACAGAGCTGCAGAAGCGCTGGCGGATTTACGGATAGCACCGTTTCATCACATATTTGGAGTATTTTCCTTTTGCAGATACCGATGTGCTGCATTTTAAAAACAGCGCTTTATAGAGGAGAGGGGGGAGATCACCCTTCGCCGACCTGCCCATATCAAACGACCCATCTGGAACGTCCCGGTGCTCCAGTACACACTCATATATATATATAGTATATGCCACATAGAAATTACTATGTGACGTGGTCACAAAGTTATGTTGTGCCACGAATTTCACTTGCCACAATTAACTTTATGTTGCCATGACGAAAGTTTGGTCACGTTGTTTTTGCTGTTAATATAATTTGTGTGTGTGTGTGTGTGTGTGTGTGTGTGTGTGTGTGTGTGTGTGTGTGTGTGTGTGTGTGTGTGTGTTTCTAGCCTAAATAAATGAATTAGGTTTGAGTTTGCATGTCTCTGTTGAAATAGCCTTTAAATTAGTTTGAGCAAATGAGAGCATAAATTAGGTTAAGTTATTAATTAACTGCTGCATGTCCAACCACAGAAATAACAAACTAAACAAACAAACAAATAACCAAATGAATGAATGAATGAAGGAAAATGACCAATTGATTACCTGATCACAACGAGATGCATGCCAGTAATGAGTACTAATGTGGTCCAAATAGATCTCATGTCATGCAGATGTATGCGGAAAAAAAAATAATAATAATAAATAAAAAAACACAATTGCAGGCGATTTGTAGGCCTAGTGATATAAACATATTGTAATATGTTTATACGATTATAAGTTTCTTTTGTAATTTATATTTTTAGCTATAATAAAAGTTTTATATATTTTATGAGTTTGAAGAAAGGTAGAATAGCCTACATAATATGTCCATTACCCACAATTCTTCACCAGTAGTAAAAAATCTTTTAGATGGCGTTTTCAATGCGTTTGAAGTAGACTATTTCTATTTAGTATAATTTTGCACTAGTTGAGAAGGTGGCAAACACAAAATAAAATTCTATTTACGTCCCTACTCTGCGGTTTTATGAATTGCTTTAAGCTTTTGCTGAATGTTCTAATGCGCTTTGTGTACAGTATTTTGATATAGTTACAATTATTCGAATCAAAACGACTTATTTCGCCTGAAATTCAGGGAACTAAGCCGTATTAGCTACATAATTGCAGTAATGTACCTTTTATTCCATACACCCTACAACCATGTTCGGCAAGTTTGTGGAAGTTCAGTTATATGAGCTGTTATTTCATGTTCCCCTATGTAAAATTCCACATAGTCACATTTAGCAGGCACATAATAACATTGAAGTTCTTAGTAGTGGCATTTCGGTGAACAAGCTGTGCATGAGCAATAGCCTACCTAAACGAAAGTAGGCCTAAATAAGGGAATTATTTGAAGAAGAAGAAGAAAAGAAGAAAAAAAAAAAAAAAAAAAAACCTGTACAGCACGAGTGCTTCAAAAAAGCTTATACTCTTAACTTAAGCATTGCTGAATAATTGTTAATTTTCTCGCATTTCTCCAATCTTGTAAATATGTTATTAAGCAAACGGAAAGATTGCTCAAGATTTTGATACACTGTTCTGCTGCACAATATTTTTGACAATACATGGCAAATATTCACTGCAAAAAATTCGAACATCCCCAAAATTACGTGTACTTTTTACATGTTCGTCAGTTTGCATGTTAAATGCTGAATTTGAATGAATTTGCTTTACTTTAAGGGAATTTGCTAAATATAAGGAAACATACCGCCTCCAAAACAAGTAAAATGAGCTATCACATGCATTAAATTTATATTTAAAACATGATATTTCAGTTCGAAACCACGAAATCCACCTTATCGCAGACAAGTTATGTCAATGCGTGTCTATCTCCTAACAAAGCTCTGGGTTTATTACCCCATTTCAAACACTGCAAGTCATAGATTTCTTCTTTTTTTTTACCGGCCACATAAACGTGACGAAGATGCTGAAAGTATAAAAACTAAACCGTGTATTGTATATAGCCGTCAGCGGTGGTTCATTTACAATGCCATTTGTGCAGTCTGCAAGGGTCATTTGACGGAAATGAACGGCCTTGGTGAAGGCAAACTGACCTAGTCAAGTTTCTTGTTGTCGAGCCAGTAAGTTTAACCCAACAACATAAAACTACATAAATCACGCATTAGCTGAACAGGCTATGCACTTCAAGACAATAACTATATCCAATATATGACTTTAAATGTTTTTTTTTTTTTTTTGTATATAATGCACTTTAAAAAAAAAAAAAAAAAAAAAAAAAAAAACAAAAAAACCTTTTAGACTTGCACTCTATTTATTTACTATACAGCTTGTTTTCTTAAAGGAAAAAGAAAGATAAAAAAAACTGTTTTCTTTTTAATTTATTATCCAATTAACAAAAGCAACAACAACAACAAAAATGCCTCTAATATTAGCTTGCTCTGTTCTTTTCCTATTCTATCTTTTTATTTTATTGGTTTCCGTTTTCTTTTTATTTATTATATGATTTAAAAATCCTTGCTACTTGTTATAGCACTTGCATATCATTGCTCTTTTGTTGATTTTGATTGCTTCCAACATTTTCCTTGACCTTTCCTGAACCATGAAAATGTAATCAGGGAACGTTCTGCCCAGTTCAGATCATAGCATTGTCAATGTCGTGTCTTACCTTATTTTCCTTCTCCCAGTTCGCTCTCCTGTTTTTCTTCGACGTCTTAATTCCCTCACGCGCTTAATTATTAACAATCCATAATGTAATAGCAACCTCTATTATGGGGTGAAAACTCTTTGTACATCAAGTCAAATGAGCTCCAGAGAGAGAGAAAAAAATCGTACACAAGCCCGTCCTCCTCTTCACATTAAAGTACATCTGGGTTGCGAGTGCTCTTTGTAATTTACATAAAATTTACATAAAATGATACAGTTCTAATCTGGCACTCTTTTGCAACCATAATGACACTTTTTTGTGGCCACCTGGGTGATATTTAATACAATAGCTATCAATAGCTTTCTATTTTCATCATTCAAGGGGATATGTATATTTTTGCTTTACTAAATTCATCAATAAATAACTTGCAACCATTGAACTAACAGACCATTTACAAAACAACTATAAACCACAAATACCTTACCTAGCTACAATATAATCATCAATTTATTATCTATGAGAATTCATACATGTAAGCACACTGTTATGTGTATGCATTCTCTCTCTCTCTCTCTCTCTCTCTCTCTCATAGAAAACAACATGTCTTTTTGTGTTTAAGATAACTTCTCTTATTTACCACTTTCCAGGTTGCAGAGGCACATACATTTTAGGATTTTAATGAGCTGTCAATATTTCAATTAGTTTTATAGACATTTTATTTTTCCACATTATCTTATCATGTAGCAGTATGGATCCCATTTCTGATACTTCCTTCTATATTCTCTATTCATAAGCACAGTCATGTAGGCCAACATAGTCATGGGGTCAGTCAGCCTAGAGGTCTTCAAAATGCATCCAGTTTCACATATGAGGTAAACTAACTTTCACAAACATGCAAAGTAACTTCTTCAATAGTTTTCCATAAGATAAATAAAAGATTTAATCATTGTCAGTTTCTAAGGTTCTCACCAAAATATATTATATGGATCCGGTTTAAGGTTAAAAAAACACACTATTTTCCACATACTGTATGTTATTGTTTCTCCTCTATGCCCCGTCTTCTGAAACTCGTCAATTTTTACAAGGCTCATCAGTCTGAAAAGCGAGGTGTGTTCTGATTGGCCAGCTATCCAGTGTGATGTGATTGGCCGAATACCTCATGCGTGTGACGGAAATGTTACACCCCTTAACATACTGTGATGCCCTGTCCGGTCAGAGCGATGAAACGTAAACATAAACCCCATTATAAACATGATATAAACATGATTTCTAGTCGTGTCCTCTTTTGGAACGCCAAACAAAGTAGTTTCGCTTTCTCAATGAAACTGCGTCACACACCTTGAGTGAGCAGAGACCAGAGGCCTAGAGTGAGCCGAGACTGGCTTGAGTGAGCAGAGGCAGGCAGGCTTGAATATGGCGTGGCCGGCGGATTCTACGAAGGAGCGTCTGTTGGGCTTACGGCTACCACGTGATGACCGTGGGCTGGACTCCACTTCGTCCACGGTGAAAGCCGATCCGGTGATCCACAGAGCAAAGTTGATGTATTTCCTCAGCAACCAGCACGGATCAGCTCCAGGCATGATGAAGCGGATATCGTCCTCTTTTGGAAGACCAAACAAAGTAGTTTCGCTTTCACAACCAAACACACAGTGTCTATACAACATGGCGGCAGTGGCAACAACAATACTACAATGAGAATAAAAGGTAACGTTACGCCTTCTTTCTATGTGTGAACATCTGGGTGGCATTATGCAAATCTTTCCACACAGTGATGTAGACATGTGGGGGCGTGTTAGAACGAGCAATTTTAGGGGGATGTGGAAGAGTCTTAACTTTTATAAAGAATATCTCTTTGGATTTATATTTACGCATTTAGCAGACACTTTTATCCAAAGCGACTTACAGTGCATTCAGGCTAACATTTTTTTTACCTAACGAGTTCCCTGGGAATCGAACCCACAACCTCTTGCGCTACTCTTAAAGGCTGGTTGCTAGACTACTGATTTTGTCAACAAAGCTTTTGGCTTCTTCTGTCATAGTGAAGCTTTGCAAACAGTCGTCGTCATGAAAGGACATCATGACAGAATGTCTGACATCTTCTCCAGGTTCTCTGTGATACAAGACATGATTTTAAGGGCATACACAGTGCAACGGGGACTACAGGTGGTCCCAAAGGGAAGGACCTGCCATTTGTAACCACTAGATTGTTTGTTTAAGTTGAGATCTCGCCAGAGAAAATGCAGCAATGGTCTGTCCTCTGCGAGCAACCTGACCTGGTGGAACATCCCACGTATGTCGCTGCTGACTTCAGTGGAGTTTTCCCAGAATCAGAGCAGAACAGCGAATAGAGATGGTCCCAGTACTGGTCCCGGGAGAAACAGATTGTTCAGATTTTGGCCCTGATAATGGAAGGTGCAATTAAAATCTGCTCAGTTTTTCCCACTGTGGTGTGGGATGTACCATAAGTTAGCCTGTTCTATTCAGCATGTTGATCCAGCTTAACAGCATAGCCTGCTTGTTCCAGTTTGTGAATTTCTGCTGTGTAAGCAGCTGCTTGTTCTGGATTCTTAATCAGTCACTTCTCAGTAGCTCATAACTGTGAGATCACTGCCTTTTTTGGAGCTTTCAGATGTGGAATGTTTTTGATATAGAGGAGTGGCATATCTCTTTACCCCATTTACTTCAACCCTGACTGTCTTGGCATCAAGGAGCTCAATTGCATTGTGGTCTTGTTTGGATCTTATGCTGGTCTTATCACTGCGCCAGGGTGGCACATCCATCTGCCACAGATTTTCAACATGCTTAAAGGGTTAGCTCACCCAAAAATGACCAAATAATCAAAAATTAGCCTGTGATGTACTCACCCTCAATAAATCCTTGGTGTATATGACTTTCTTCTTTCAGTCGAATCCAGTCGAAGTTATATTAAAAATTGTCCTTGTCCCTCCAAGCCTTAGAATGGGTGTAAGTTGGTGTTTTTTGTCAACAGTCCAGAAGACGTAAAATAAAGTGTGCGCATCCGTAATAATATGTGCCACACACGGCTCCCACGCTGCATCCGAAGCAGCCTCCAACAAGTGACGCCATGGAGCTGGGCATAGGCAGGCCGCCCCACCCATCTTTGCCCCCGTCAAACTTGGCGGTGAGCGGAAGAGCAAGAGGCCCGGGACGGGTGACCCAGAGATGGAGGAAGCTGCTCTTTGGGGGATGGTGAAGTCACCTCTCCCTCCCCTGGAGGAGGGCCAGGTGGAGAATCTGGAAAATCTCGACAAGAGAGCTGTTTTCTCTGTCCCTGGGTCCTGGGAGGGAACGGAGAGTCGCGGACGGACCAACAACGGAACACACTCATCCTCCTCCATAGCCAGCAGGCAGCAGTGGGCAGTTCGAGAGCATCAACAAAGGCCCTACTCACGCACCCTCTCCCAACCAGTGGAACCAGGTAAGCATTGCACCACATACTCAGACCCCTCTTCGGTCCACTCACTGCCCCACCCGAGCTGGGTCCCTGTGTTCCACCTCACTGCCCCACTCCGGGTACAGCGGTGGTTCCACTGGTGCCGCTTGCATGGTATCTGGGTGCCTGGTTAGCGCTACCCAGCCCGTCTTGCTGGCTTCTGTGGACAATCAGCCTCGGCTATGCAATTCAGTTCGCCCGGCGTTCCCCCAAGTTCAGTAGCATCCACTTTATGACACTGAAGGTGGCCAATGATCCTGTCTTGCGTGCGGAGATTGCAGTCTGTGATAATAAAAATGTAGGTTATCATCACGTAAATATCAGTTCACAGTGTTATTGTGTATATTGATTTACTGTTTGTTATGACTATGATTTGATGTGTATGGAGACAACATCATGTCTAGTGTTCAAATTGTATTTTGTAGTTGAGTACATGAATCGAACAGAGACTTTGAAGTTTTCATATTTATTTTATTGTGCATATGCTTTTTGTTTAATACATTTCATAGTTTAACTTACCTGTCTGGTCCTGTGTTTGGGAGGGGAGTGTTCTGATGATGTGGATATCCCAGATTACTCAGTTAATTAGAGGTTAGTCCATTTGCTAGGACAGAGATGGATGTAGATGCTTTGAAATTGTAATTGTATTATTGGGAATGTGTATTGTTTGCATTTGATCAATGATAATATTCATGAATATGATTGTGTGTTTAAATGTGTATGTGATTAGCACTGATGCAGAACTAAATGTGTATTCTTTGTAAGGAGGGTTAATTTACTCCTACAGTTGGTATGGTCTGTTGGTATGGTTAAATCCTCCCTGGCCCCTCTCCATACCCTCTTGGGACCTGTCTCTGGTGCTTAAAACACTACTGCAGGGCCCATTTGAGCCTTTGCAGTCAGCTGAGCTAAAGTTTTTTTCAATGAAAACTCTGCTCCTGCTTGCACTGGCCTCCATCAAGAGTGTAGGGGACCTGCACACATTTTGAGTTGACGATTCATGCCTAGAGTTTGGGCTGGCTGACTCCCAGGTAATCCTAAGGCCCTGGCCCAGCTATGTGCCCAAGGTTCACACTACTCCCTTCAGGGATCAGGTGGTGAGCCTGCAAGCGCTGGATGTGGATGCCATCACCCTGGCTTGTCAGGCACAGGGTGTGCCCTGCCCGCTTGAGTTGCGTGTTCCCTTTACTAGAAGTCTTGCATCCTCCTGGGCGCTGGCTCGTGGTGCCTCGCTGACAGATATTTGTAGAGCTTTGGGCTGGTCGACCCACAACACGTTCGCTAGTTTCTATAGCCTTCATGTGGAGCCGGTATCCTCCTGTGTTCTCACCTCATACGGGTAGAGGCACTGAGAGGCCCCGGATAGTGTCGTCTTGCTAAATCCGCTCCCGAGTGTCCATACTGTAGACCCTGTCGAGCTTCCTCCATCCCCTCGGCAGCCAGACATGACAGAACGTCCGGTGCATGGCCCTCACTCGCTGAATCCTTGAGAACCGGTAGAGGGCTGGGTTTCATATGTGAGACCTAAATGGATCCCATATGTGTAAAGTCCACAGTATAGCCTAAGAGCCAATGTTTCCCTGGCAGACTTCTGCATTTTCCAAGAGGGTTACAATAACCTCTAATCTGCCATATGCACCAAAATGGATGTTCATATGTGTAAGTGCTTCCTAAACCTCCTTCAGGAAGGATGGGGCTTTTGCAACATTCCTGTTCCAAGTGGAACGGGTACGTTTTCCCATTGTTATCCAATCTCACAGAGTGGGTAGTGCTATGACAACAGTGACTGGTCTTCTTGTTGCACAGGACACTGGAAAGGGCAGCATTCATGGCGCTTTGGTAGGGATCCCAATTCGTCAATCACTGACGTGACATCTCTGTTCCCTCCTTCAGGGAACGTCTCGGTTACGTATGTATCCCCCGTTCCCTGAAGGAGGGAACGGACTCGTCACGTCCGGTCGCCACGGCTGCTGTACCACCGCTGAGTGGCTGGGTCCCTGGCTCAGCTCCTCAGCGAAAACCTGGTATGTGTTGCACCGGCTGCCTTTTTATGCTAACGCTGTGATCAGCGGCAGCTGGATGCAATCATCGCATGCCAATGTGCATTTGGCTCATTTAGTTTATTCTAGAAGTGGGATTGGTCTCTCTAAGTAAGATCCCAATTCGGCAGTCACCGATGTGACGTCTCCATTCCCTCCTTCAGGGAATGAGGGTTACTTACGTAACCGAGACATTCAGTTCAATTCAAGTTTATTTGTATAGCGCTGTTCACGATACAAATGTTGCAAACCAGCTTTACAGAAAATTACGTTTCTAAAATATATTTAGTAGTAGCTTATCAGTGGTGACTATGTCAAATTGATGTACATATGGCAGAAATGTACAGTAAAATTCAGTTAATGGCGTATGACAATGACAGTGAATTTTATATAGCACAATTAATTACAACTTCTGTCGACCAATGTGCTTTCCATTAGGTCATTAAAACAGAAAAACACACAACAAACAAACAGAAAAATTATAAAATGATACAAATATCCCTTCAGCCATACGCTTTAAAAAATAAAAATATCTTTAGCCTGGACTTAAAAATATTAAGAGAAGAGACTTGTATAAAGGGATAGTGGCAAAGCGTTTCAAAGCCTGGGGGCAGCAATACAGAAAGCACGATCTTCCCTGCACTTAAGCCTCGACTTAGGGGTAAACAATAGATCCTGGTTGGAAGACTGAAAGGATCTAGTGGGTTGATACTCAGTCAATAACTCACAGAGATAGGAAGAGGCCAACCCATTTAAAAATTTTAAAATCCACTCTAAAACAAACAGGCAACCAATGTAGTAAGCATAAAATAGGAGTAATATGCTCCCTCTTTTTAACTTAAAGAGTCGAGCTGTAGCATTTTGAACAAGCTGCAAATGGGATAAAGCTGTCTTGCTAATCCCAAAATAATGTGAGTTACAGTAGTCCAGCCTAGTTGAAATAAAAACGTGAAATACTTTTTCAAAATCTTTAAAAGAAAGAAAAGGCTTAGCTTTAGAAAGCAGACACAGCTGAAAAAAGCAAGCTTTGACAACTGAATTCATTTGAGGGATCAAACTTTAAAACATCATCAAAAATGAAACCAAGGTTTTTTAACCATGATTTCAAACTCAGAGACATCCCTTCCAAATCCAGATTTGAAAATTCAGATGAACTGTCAGTACACTGATTGAAGAACATTTGTGAAAATGCTGGAGCTAGTTTTAGTCCTGCCAGCATGGGGTGAACATTCCCTGGCTTGAATGGGTGCAAAAGTCCTAATGTAATGACGGGGACTTTAGACTGTGAAAAGGAGCATCCTGCAGATGAGGCATTAAACTGGCCTCCTGACATTCTGTTGTCATTAATTCTCCACCTTAATCATGAATTTGACACCTTTGTTTAAGCTGATAGTGCATCGATGCTCAGAAGAACAGCATTTTATCTGAAATATAACTTTTTTGTAACCTTATAAATGTCTTTATTGTCACTTTTGATCAATTTAAATTTGTAGTGATTTGCTGGCCTTCTGGAAAGTACGTTAATTTACTGTACTTGTACTCAATACTTGGTAGGGGCTCCTTTTGAAATCCAGGTTTCTTTGACAGTGGCCTTCAGCTCATCTGTATTTTTTGGTCTCTTGATTCTCATTTTCCTCTTGACAATACTCCATAGATTCTCTCTGGGGTTCAGGTCTGGTGAGTTTGCTGGTCAGACAAGCACACCAACACCATGGTCATTTAACCAACTTTTGGTGCTTTTGGCAGTGTGGGCAGGTGCCAAATCCTGCTGGAAAGTGAAATCAGCATCTTAAAAAAACTGGTTAGCAGAAGGAAGCATGAAGTGCTCCAAAATTTCTTGGTAAACGGGTGCAGTGACTTTTCAAAAAAACACAATGGACCAAAACCAGCAGATGACATTGCACCCCAAATCATCACAGACTATGGAAACTTAACACTGGACTTCAAGCAACTTGGGCTATGAGCTTCTCCACCCTTCCTCCAGACTCCAGGACCTTGGTTTCCAAATGAAAAGAAGACTTTGGACCACTGGGCATCAGTCCAGTTCTTCTTCTCCTTAGCCCAGGTAAGACGGCTCTGACGTTTTCTGTGGTTCAGGAGTGGCTTAACAAGAGGAATACGTCAACTGTAGCCAAAAACCTTGACACATCTGTGTGTGGTGGCTCTTGATGCCTTGACCCCAGCCTCAATCCATTCCTTGTGAAGTTCACTTAAATTCTTGAATCAATTTTGCTTGACAATCCTCATAAGGTTGTGGTTCTCTCGGTTGGTTGTGCATCTTTTTCTTCCACACTTTTTCCTTCCACTCACATTCTGTTAACATGCTTGGATACAGCACTCTGTGAACAGCTAGCTTCTTTGGCAATGAATGTTTGTGGCTAACCCTCCTTGTGAAGGGTGTCAATGATTGTCTTCTGGACAACTGTCAGATCAGCAGTCTTCCCCATGATTGTGTAACCTAGTGGACCAAACTGAAAGACCATTTTGAAGGCTCAGGAAACCTTTGCAGGTGTTTTGAGTTGATTAGCTGATCGGCATGCCACCATATTCTAATTTGTTGAGATGAATTGGTGGGTTTTGTTAAATGTGAGCCAAAATCATCACAATTAAAAGAACCAAAGTCTTGAACTACTTCAGTCTGTGTGCATTGAATTTATTTAATACATGAGTTTCACAATTTGAGTTGAATTACTGAAATAAATGAACTTTCCCACAACATTCTAATTTATTGAGATTCACCTGTATATATATGTAATGTAAACCTCTCTCTGGCCTTGTTCGAGTTCTTAAAGCCAGAGATGTTTTGTTTTTAAGGGCTATGTGGCAATAGAAGCACAATGCTCCATCAATACCAGGCTTGTAATGAAGCCATGTGAATTCTTGGTACTAGTGAGACTGAAATTTTAGAGCTCTGTCCCGAAGCACCTGACATACAATAGTCTTAGGATCTGGCTGGTGGGGTTTTAATACAGTTACAGAAGACCTGCCTACTTCTACAGCAGCCAACCCTATTCCTGATGCCCCTGTTCTGGTTATAAAAAAGTATGAATTATTCTGATTAGTCTGAGTTAAAAGGTATAAGAAATATCTTATCATAGACAATGCTGTAAATAATCTGTCCTTACCTCTGAAGCCTTATTGAAACTTTCTGCCTCATTCACTCTCAACTCTGAATTCACTTCTGCCCCTGTCTATTGAAAATAAAGTAGTGTTTGAAACTTACATACAGGGAATAGTGACATACAGAAGAAAATAACAAATTAAATACACTGTTGGACAATAACCAATAATTTGTATCCTAAAATATTTTTTAACACTTTAGTATGGGGAACACATATTTACTATAACCTATGACTTTTGCCTCAATAAACTCATTTACTGCTTATGAATAGTTTGTAAGGTAGTCGTTGTAGTTGTTTAGGTATTAGGTAGGATTATGGGATGCAGAATATAGTCATGAAGAATAAGGAATTAATATGTGCTTTATAAGTACTAATAAACAGCTAGTACGCAAGCTAATAAGTACCTACTGTAGTTAAAAAAATTATAGCTGAGTTGTTTATCATACTAATGTGTTTAATATTTTTTCTGTATTTTACTGTTTTTTATTTAGTATTTTTTTATGATTGGTACATATATAATCCTACAAACACTTGTGTATTGATAGATTTTAAACAATGCAATAGCAGCCAGGTGTTAAAAGCCACTCTATTTGTTCTCACCTGTGAAGTTTCTTTTTCTTGTGTGTCATCCTGATTCTGCCCTGACAAACCTAAGCTGTCTGTTTCTTGATCATTCTTGACAACACATAAAAACGTAAAATTAGTGCAATAATGAAAGTGCACCCCATAAATTAAAAACATTCATATAATCACACATTAATTACAATCAAAACATGCAAAATACGTTACAAAAGAGTTACAGAAAGTACACTGAAAATAACTGCACGTTTGTCCGGGCAGCTATTTTTCCCCGTATGATTTCCATCAAAACTTGCTAATTATTCCACAAGAGGAATAGGCAGAGTTACTCAGCATTGTGCAACACAATTCGGATACCACATGCCAACTTACACTGCTTGACTTTTCCGTAAAATAGAGCCAAACGCGCTTTATACGAGCCCTTTCAGCTCCGTGCGCTTCTCTCTCTCCGGGGCTAAGTTTAAAGAGCTGCGGATGACGCAGTTATTTTAACAACAACAGAAACAACAAAACAGCAGAAAACAACAATGCCGCAAATATAGTTATTTTTCATACTATTTATTTATTTATCTATAACCTGACTGACTGTTCGAACCAGATGTGACAAGACGTTTTTGATCTATATTTAGCATTATTAATCAGGGCCCGGTTTCCCGATAACGCTCACTCTTAGCGCGGTAAGAAGACTCGAAAGATATATCTTACCAAAATTGTTTATGTTCCTAAGTGTGTTCCCCGAAGTGTCCCTTAGGAAGCTTCTTAACACGCTGCCTCTTACTTTCGACGTTACAAAGGCGCTGTCCCAAGTGAAGGTGCTGAATAAGTTGGCATCGATTGCTCAGGAATCGATTTTCCACTTCACGCGAAGGTGCATTACGGCGTTAAGAAAGACAACACGTTCTATGCAAATGAAACATTCCTCAAATTATTCCAGTAACATTTATTTTAACATAGTTATCCGTAAAATATAGACTATTAATTAAATTATCAAATCGTCAGGTAATATGTTCACATGATATGTTGTGACGGGTAGACGAACCGGGTATCCCTCGCTAATCATCCACCCTCCTTATCCCGTTGTGCGACTTGTGCCGCTTCTGGACATGGGTTTAACGACTTCTAAAAATTATGTAATACACTTTTATATTAATGGTAAGGTACTTTACAATCAGAATTCCCCTGCATGACGCAGAAGGGCGTTGGTGACAGTGTGGACGCACCTCCACACCGAGGTCTTGCTTAGGCCGTAGCCCTCTCCCACGACCTCGATGAAGCTCCCTGTAGCAAAAAAACTTAGCGCTGCAAGCAGCTGGACTTCAGAGCTTAAAGCGAAATTCCGCCGCGTTACCCTGGCAAGCACAGGTCTGAGAAGGTCCAGCAGCTCCATAATGAGTTGTCTTGGGAGGCGATTTTTTTTAATATAGCATGTCAGGCAAAATGTCAAAAGGGCTTAAGTTTTTTTGCCGAATAAAAAAATTGACATGGACTAAACAGCTCCGCTGCCGGCGCCGTCTTTGATTCAATACAAGGACACGTTGGATCACTGTCATAGTTGGTCGCTTACTGAACACCACCATGCTTACCCATTTATAGATCTTAGCCATTTAGAGCCAAATTGTTTGCCAGATTTTAATTATCAAAAGGGATTGCCAATTTAAACGCTTTAATGACATTACGAAATAGCGTAGGCTAATTACCACCATATTAGTTCTCATACCAAATAAAGTAAACTTCATAAATAGGCCTGTACAGAGGCGTGTCTACGTGGTGGCCAGGGGGGGCACCGGCCCCCCCCTGAAATTTGGCTGGCCAGCCCATGTGACCAACCCATCCACCCCCCCCCCCCCCCCCCCCCACCCACCACCACCACCAGATAGACTTGTTTTAAGTAAATTTCTAACTGCATCAGGCAGTGGCGGATCCTGCCATGTGTAGCTGCCTACGGCCGCTTTCTTCTCCTCTGTATACTTAATTTTAGGCGGTTTCTATAGCGTGATATTTGACATATCGAGAGCGCATAATGTTACGTGATCCATGTAATGCGCGAGCACGAATCTCCACTCGCAAGTGGATTTCCTTCACTCACACAAAAACTGGATGTGTGCTTTTAAATATACATTGTTCTTTTATGAATTGGCTCTGCTGTGCTCAAAGATTACGTGTATGCTCAAACGTTCTTGCATCACTGAAGACTAGAAGCGACTTTTTTTCTAATTCAGATGAGGAGTAGGCTTATCTCATTAAATGGAAGCAAGCTGATTAAAGTCAGCCTTAGTTATTTATTTTATTAATATCCTTCTTATTTTAGTTAAGTGCTTAACTTATAAATATGCATTTATTCAGTTGTTTTATTAAGTGGCATTTGTATTTTGTTGTTTTTGTATAGTTTTGCAATTAAAAGCGTATTAACCAGGTTCCAGAAATAATTACTGATGGTGCTTCTAAAATTAGTGAGGGTGCTCTAGTCTTAATGCCCATTTTCACATATTTTCTCCCGTCTATTTCTTTGGTCATCATTGTGTCAATCACTGCTACTTCGAGAGTGAATCCCACATAAATATGCAGATGTCCCCACCGCCAACCTCTTTTGAGCCAGTGCCCCAGACTGGCCACCCCATTTAAAATGCTCTAGACACGCCCCTGGGCCAGTATCCATTGCGAACATATTTTATTATTAGTCTTAAAATGTCCATAAAATAAAATCATTTTTGAGCCACAACATTGTCAACATACCATAGTTGGACTTGTACTGCGCTGCGCTGATTTCTAAAGACAAAGTGGCGGCGACTAGCGTCTCGAGCTCAAAACAACGCTAAGAGAGAGCTTACGAATGGTCCATCCAGACCAACCTTACTAAAGTGTGACTTACAGAAGATATACTTAGCGTACGAACGTGTCGGGAATCGTGCCATAACTTTAAGAGAGAGGTTAAGGAATAGGTTAAGAACTACTTAGCGATAAGAACGTTTTTGGGGAACCGGGCCCATAACGTTTCAAAAGAATTATGTAATTATTATTGGGAAAATTGCTGTTTGATAACTTGGATAGAAGTTGAACTTTGAAATTGCTAGTTATCTTTCTTTTTTGCTCAAGATGAGAAGGTTTTAATTATTGCAGGTAGCTATACATTGTTTTTAGATAATGCTTTTAAGTAGGCTAAAATATTAAAATAGTACACTGTAAAAAATTACTGATGCAAAAAGTTGTACAAATGAGGAAATAAATGTTGGCTCAACATAATGGTTGTGTCAAAAAAAGAAAAATATGTTTGGTCAATGATTGCAATGATTTCCATGACTGTACTACAAAATGTTCATCAAGAGAAAAATAAATAATTGTGTTGACAGAACTTTTAACATTGCACAAAAAATATTATGTTGGCCGAGCAAGAGGGAACAGCATCAATCGTCTGAGCATGCGCAAAGGAGTTCTATCAGGCGCCTCCTGGAATTTCCCCCACCACGAGTCACGACATTGCAGTGGTGAGTGCTTTGTGCTGCGAGGTAATGAGCAAATTTAGGTTAAGAATATATCTATTGTCTGTCAACAAAGTTTGAAATAGCTTTATTGTGAGTACCTACAGTGATTAGCAGTGCTGTAGCAGTAGCAGTAAATCACGTTTAACTCATAAAGCTTAGCATTCCTTTCCAACTGGCATGTGATTTTAACGTTGACCCTAACGGTTAAGCATGACATGTTCCAGTTTAATATTTTTAATGGTCAATATTTTCAAATTCCATTTGCATTTTGTACTGACATTCTTCTAAATATCTTCCTTTCTGTTCAGCAGAAGAAAGAAATGCATACAGGTTTGAAACAACATGAGGGTGAGTATATGATGACAGAACTTTCATTTTTCTGTGGAGTATCTCTTTAAGGGATCTGCAGACTTGCTGCACTTGTTAATCATGATGGAAATAATTATACAGGCTTATTCGTAAAATTATTTTTGATGTCATAGAGAGAACCCAGTAAGGAAATGATGGTGAAAAAGAGTAGTTGATCCTAAACTGTCGGTAGAGTAGATGTGTAACCTCTTTGTTAATTAAGTGACTTAATAATGTCTTATTGATGACCTGTCTTTTTGGCAGACCACAGATCTAACTACGTATAGAAGGTCTGCTGTTCTTCGTGGTCTTCCCCTGTACTTGAGAGAGCCAGCTTCAATTTCAAAAGACTATTAAGGTAATAAATTTGAATATCTTTATTATGGTATTACTGTTTGTGATGCAGTAGTGATTGCATAAGACATTATGCTTTCAGTCTGACACTAAAAGTCATTTATTGTGTTTCACAGGATACTGAGGCACTGGGGCCACACACAAAGGCCATGAAAATGGGGATCCTGGAAGGGACTGACAGTTCTACCAACTCAGGACCATATCCCACAGTGGTCAATGTGGCTGTAGTACTGGAGGAGGAAGTTTTACTGAATTTCATTTTGTAAAGCAGATATTTGTTTTTCCACTGGTTGAATACTTGTGTAATATTTTACTTGCGCCTAACAGGCAAGTTCATATGTACTTAAATAAATACATAAAATGTTCTTTATCAAAGCATAGTGTGTAATTTATTTGAAATAATGAAAAATAGACTATTTTGGTCAACATTAATGAAAAATAGACTTATTGGCCAACATTAAATATTTAATACAACATTTTATTTCAATTTGAGTCTGCTTGTTGGCCCAACAAGCTATGTTTAGTCAACAGAAATATTTAATTGACACAACATTCTATTTCAAGTTCAGTCTACATGCAGGGGTAGTCAGCACAACACAAAAAAGTGGTGGTTTCCGCAACTTCAAATCGGGCAAAACTAAAAATTTTAGGTGCAACGGGTCACTAGAAATTTTTATGTTGGAGAGGCATATATTTTTTTACAGTGTATTGACAAATTACAGAAAAGTTACAAGCACTTTGTGGGCCACCCAATACAGGCATTCGAGCAGTCACAGCCCTTGACTTTATTACTCCTGTTAAGCCAGTAGGACCCCCAGGAGGATTAGCAGCCCTGAAAACACAATTAGGGTGGATGTTACAGGGTCCCACTAGACTTGTCGAGTAGTCCATTCAGCCACAGTGCTTATCGAACTCAACCATTATCCAAGTGGCAGAGCTCTTTAAGAACACAGAGAAACTGTGACAAGTGGATGTACTTCCTTTCAGAAATGAGAAAGAGGTCATCAGGTCACAACAAGACCAAGAGACCAATAATATACTCAAATTAAAAACCACCCGAGTTGAAGTGGATGTAGTTTATATTATTCCACTCTGCTACTTAGGCACAAAGATATGCCCCTTTTCCACGCCCCAAAGGAAAGGGTAATGCCTAGTCTCTGCAACACTGAACAGTGCCTTGTTAAAGACCCAGATCTAGTGAAGGCATGCAATGCTGAAATTCAGAAACTAACTCAGGCCGGAGTTATTAAGAAGCAATTAAAAATAGCAGTATTTTCTTTGCAATCGTATAAATAGTAGTTATACTTAGTGCTAATAGTGGCAGATATCTGCACCTCGGTATTGCAGTACATTATAAAACAGTATGCAGTAGTAATAAATTGAAAGTAAATTATAAATTAAAATTATTCATTAACATCATTTACAGAAGACCTGCCTACAACATCATTTACTATTTTTAATATTTTTTTATTTTTATTAAAAAGGCCTGGTTAAAAAAAAATAAAAAAATCTGGTTTTACCATCCTTGTAGGGTACACACACACACACACACACACACACACACACACACACACACACACAGTAAAGACAACAATGTAGACAGATTATGGTTATTATAAAAACTATACATTTAATGTACAGAAACAAAAACAGATGACATGACAAGTAAACATAAAGACAATATATGGATATTTTTTAAAAAGTACAATGACAATAAAACAAAATATTTTACATATAGTGGAACTTATGATCGAGGTTCTCATTCCAGTAATTGGTACATAATAAATATGGATTCACTGTTCTCATGTTAGAGGCAGTGATATGCATCCGTGCCCTGCCATTTTATAACGTAACATTTCTGCCAAGAAAAGCAAAATATAGTGCAGACGGCAGACCTCTGGAAATTGACGTGTGCCAAAATTTGACCCATATAAAAACTTACTGCTTTGTCATTGAACTTATTTTCTGTACAGTATTGTCACTTATGTGCAGTGTGTTCCATGGACCATGACATAATAAAAGTTTCGATTTGATGGCCAATGTTACCAAGAAACACTGTGAACTCATACATGGTAGGTCCATGTAGGTTGCAATTTGGGGAACAAAAAGGAGAAAGGTAGCCTACTTCAGTATCGACTACACATCCCCAATTCAATATGTTTCTAAAAAGCACGAGAATACCGACATGTATGCACTTGCAATAAATTGAATAAAAACGCTAGTAAGAAAATAACACAGAAAGCTTATTAAACAATTAACAATTCTGGGATGACATTATGTTTGGATAGACAGTTTTTTTTTTTCAAAGTCAAAACCTTCTGTGTTAGAACAAAAACTAAACCAAATGAGACAAGAACAATTGTTTACACCATATCAATATACATCGCAGACCAAACTAAACCGATGAGCTAATTGACACTTTCCTCAGCATAAATTAATCACCAGACCGCTTAAGCATTCCAGAATACGTAAAACCACCTGATTCTTTAATTAAAATGATGTCTAACTGTCCTAAACCTCTATTACTGCGCAACTGCAAGACAGCTTTTTGAGAAATTAGTGTGGATAATTTTTTTTTTTTTTTTATACAAACAAGAAAGTGTCCCACTTTAGGGCAATTCACTCTAAATAAAGAACGTGTTGGCGCTAACAACACCACTTGTGATCAATTTACATGCACGCGGGAACTTTACTTTGATTTACAAACTAACTTTTTCTCCTTAACACGACGGTTCTGGAACCAGATGGTTACCTGGCGTTCCGAGAGACTGGTTGCGGCGGAGATACGCCTTCTTTTGTCTTTGGTGATGAACTTGCTGGCGGCGTACTCTTTTTCCAGTTCCTTTAATTGCATCTTATTATAAGGTACTCTCTTCTTAGGACCGCGACGGAACCCATTAATCTCGGTCTGGTGTGGCACCACATCTGCAAAAATGGTTAAACACGGGAAGAACATATCTTAGAAATCACATGATTTACTTAAGACTATTTTTCAAGTCACTGGTAATAATGTCTTGTGACTCTCAAATAGACATTTGGTGAATTAGACTGCTACTACAGTTCTGACCAATGCTTTATTTTACTACACTTATACACAGATTTTTAGAGTTAAGGGAAAGATTTCATTAACTTTCAGTATATGAGATTCTGTATATTATTTATATATATATATATATTATATATATATATATATATATATATAGATATATATATATATATATATATTATATATATATATATATATATATATATTAATTTTATTTTATGTATTTATTTATTTTTTGTCGTTGGTACAAGTTAATTATTTGTTCTGAAGGAATATTTTCACATTTGGAACGTATTGGTCAATGCCAGGAAATTATTTCCAGAACAAACTTCGTTCTTTTTTGCTTACCATGAGGACTAAAGTTTTATTTTTAGAAATAAAACCGAAATAGGTTTATATGATAGATTTCAAAGAGCATCTCAAATCATGTTTACTTGTATTAATTTTAACTATTTTATTCTGTTTCCTCACTATATTGTATTTATAATACTAAACACACGTTTCTAGGATTTACATGATTTAATACATCGATTCAGCGTGAATTAATTATGTAGGCTAACAATTATTTCTTCGCTTAACTTCAACATCATAAAACAGTAAATTTATAAGTGACCCAATTAAGCAGCCTAGTCTCATTTAATAATATATATATATTTTTCGTACTACTAGGCAACGAACTTGTACATATTAACAGGATCAGTTAATGTTTACAGCTTAACTAAAAAAAACATTCACATTTGTACGTAGCCTACCGGTCCTCAGTATAAGCAAAAGCTGAACCGTGTAACTGGTTTAAATAGTACATTAAACATAGGCTATTAAATAGCATTGAGTGCCAAGTAAAAGTTCCTATCTTGCTCAAACCAGTGGGTGGGGGGAGTGAATTAACATCACTCTACCCACCCACAAAAACAATACTTAAAACCACATTATTATTATTATTATTATTATTATTATTTTACTCACCCATGCAAAGCATACTGGAAACTACACCTTTGTTAACCCCACCAAAAAAAAAAAAAAAAAAAAAAGTCAGTGCGGATTCTACATTCCATATCCAAATACATTAAGGCAAAGAAATCATTTTAGAAGAGAAACACAATTTTGTTATGTGGCTCACAATAATAAGAATATCTGTTAAGGTATTTAAAAGAAGCGAGATATGCCTATATGAAATGTTAGCTTCCAAATATTGTCAATTTTCAGACAAACTAATTTGTTTTTGTTTTTAACAAAAACATGCCCAATAGGGTCAGTCAGTGCGGATTCTATTTTCTATTTCTAAATTGCTGCAATTACTGAATTACTATTATTTAAATGAATACATACTGTATATTGCACTTATACGACGTGTATAAGTGCCCAAAGCACATATTTATTTATTACGTGTATAAGTGCCCAAAGCACATATTTATAAAAATTTTCAAACTCCTAAGTTTAAAAACCTGAAGTTTAACTGACACCTGCCACCCAACGTTTCTGTCACAGGAAATCACTATTGTATAACACAATCAGGGCAACAATAACACAATCATAACCCGATCTCATGAAAGTGAGTATCAGTAGCACGAGTTTATGTTTCGATTTGGCGTACTGTTTATACGCAAAAAATTACTTTGGCGTGCATATGATGCGCAATGGGTAGGATTAGGATTGTGTTTTTATTTAGCGTAGATCGGGCTCCACAATAAGGCCAAAGTGAACATGAAATTTGAGACTGAGTGACGATAAAGTAAATGACAGATCTGCGCGGTCTCCCTCGCACATTTGAAGAAGGTGACTTTACTACTACACTTCAACTCCAATACTGGAAGTAGGCATGAATAACACAGTATTTCAATCATTAAATATTCGCTAATGCATGTCATTTTACCCGAAAACTGAGACTTCCACAGGTTGTTAAAATGTGTTTGTTCCTTAGAACAATATCGTTGCTCTTCCCAGCCGTTCGACATTGCCCAGTGCTGATACCTGTCCATAGGAATGAAAGATTCATGCCGTGACTCTGGGTGCGCACTAATTCCTGGTACAACCGGGACGTCCAAACCGGGAACTGTCTGATAAGAGCTGGCAAAACTTGGGTAAACACCTAATTCTTTGGAACGGCTGGAAAGTTCCTCAGCTGGCAGCGCACTGCTTGACTCCATGCATTTTTCGGCAGGATGATAGGAATATGCCTTCTGTTGCAAATTTACGTTGCGAGGATACGAAAGACGACATCCATAATATGGACTTCCAAATGGGTATCCATAGCTCAGTGATGTGCCCGAGGAGGCCTGGTGCGCAGGGCACTGCCGGCCGATATCTTGTGCAGTGATATCTGGGTACACTGTACCCTGGTGATTCACGAGATTCCCAGAGTGGCGTCCCAGTGCAGGGTGAGAGATGAAATCCTTGCAATGAGAGGCAAAGCAATTCCCGCTCAGTCCCTCCATGGTTTTGTTTTTATGAGAACTACTTTCATTTGAGCTTTTTATATACGTGTAACGTGTCCGCCCAGTATTCACGCAGGATTAACAAAATCGCCGTGGGTTGTCGATGCTTTTTAAAACTCGACTACTCCTAAACTGACACCTCACTTCCAAGCATTACCCCCCCCCCCCCCCCCCCACACCACACACCCACCCCCAATTATATATTATAGGCATACATATTATAGCAATATATTCCCCCCTTTTAAATTTTCCACATAGCGCTGGAAAAATAGTTGTTTGCTAATTTGGAAAATATAAATAGATTTTAAAAGATTCGTTAGACGTTTCTCTTACAGAAAATACATCATAGTTACATAAAATTTTGGATCAAGTGGATCAAGATTCTTTATTATTCTATTTTAAGTTCATTTGCAAATTAGAATAATTATTATTATTTATTTATTTTTTATAAATAGACACCTAATTTGTATCGAACCTTTAGTTGTTTCTTCCTTTTGTCTAATTTTACATTACTATAATCATAATTAAATCTGCCAGAGAGATCTTCAAAGGAAAATATTCAATAGGCCAAAATGTACAGTATTTAGTCTTTATAGGCTACCCCAACAGATCTCTAAATTCATACAGCATTTACGTAAAGTGTCCAAACAGGATGTAACACTTTATGTTTAACCTTTATGTCTGTATGAGTGTATGTTAATGTTATGGTAACCTAAAATGTATAATGATTTTTAAAATGTAGTGTGTAGAAATTATAAAATGAATCTAAAAAAAGCTATAAAGGTGTATATATATATATATATATATATATATATATATATATACTATATATATATATATATATATATATATATATATATATATATTACATACACCTTTACAGCTTTTTTAGAATAGACTGGTTAGCATAATGTAATATTTTTATTATATTATATTATACGTATAATAATATACTATAATATAATAATAATTATTAATATAATAATAATAATAATAATATATGCACAATAATAATATTCAGAGGAAAATAAATAATAACTTGTTGTACAATAATAATGATTATAATATTTTCTATTAATGTATGTGTTAAATATAAAGCATAACGATTAAAAAGAATAATAATACAGATACCATAGATATATTATATATATAATCTAGATGGATATAATACATGGGACACCTAACTCGTAAGTGTTAATAATATATAAAATTGTCCTCATACCACGCAGCTGACCGTTATCTAAAGAATCAGCTATAAAGGCGGGATCACTAGATAATACAATTAATATTCCGCACTCATGTATATATAGAATATTTGATAAGTCAGATTTGTAATTCCAAATTAGTTATAGATATTATACTTGTTATATAATATGATAATATAATAATAATATAGTATAACATAATAATAATAATAATAATAATAATAATATATGGACAGGGGCGTAGCAAGCTTTTCAAAAGTGTGGGGGATGGATGTGGTTTGTTTATTAACAATAAAAACGATGAATACAGTGACAGAGGGGTACAAAATGTATAACATACAAGATATAAAAAAGCTTCCCATTTAAATGAGTGAAACTAGATAAGTATAAAAACACACTCGGAACACACGGAAAATAAGTCAAAACTCTGTTGTGCAAATACACAGCAGTAGACTTGCTAAAGAATCAGAATCAGAAATACTTTAATATTCCCAGGGGGAAATTATTTTTGTTAAAAACCTCCAGATATACGCATAGACAGTAAAAGATATACGCCTCCTCAGCACGAGCTGACCGATAAATCTAACACACCAGGAGAGGCGGGACTTAAGGCAGAACAGCCAATCATCAGCCGGTCACACTCATGTTTGAGAGGGAGGGGGAGAGGAGGCAGCCGCAGCGAGCGCAGACACAGAGCGGCCATAGAGGAGTGACTGTAGTTAGGCGTTTGTACAAAACTGCCGAAAAACTGCAGAAAAAGTGCGGGTGTTGAACCCTCTCACCGGGAAAAGTGTGGGTGTTAAAACACCCACATCCCCCACGGGTGCGACGGAGATGTTCCGGTTCCCATACAAATCAGCAAGCACCCCAAACAAGCAATCAACCCCCCCAAGTCTTTGGAGTATATTTTCAACAACAACAACAACAACAACAACAATAAAAAACGAGTAATAAAATGTACAATGAAGTACAGTCAATCCTTATATTATAATCACAGCACTTGAATAAAGTTAAAGGTGCAGTTGTTCTGCAGTTCACCGCATAAATCTTCTTACGATGCAGGGCTTTAGGATTACTACAGAGCACTCGTAGATCTACAATCATTTTCAAGTGTATTAAGACAAACCGTAATATTAAGAGCTTTGGGATCAGTCGTACTATCGTTTTTAAACAAACTCCTTAGGCTTACGAAGCTTTTGGGAAACGTATTGTGAACAACTTATTACTATTGTGTAAATAAAATGTAATCATGTAATCCATAAAAAAGTAAGTAGTCTGATTAGGAGATTTTAAAAAGTAATATAATCTAATTACAAGTACTTGAGTTTTGGAATCTGATACGTAATCCAGATTAGATGTAATCCGTTACTACCCAGCTCTGTATATATATATATATATATATATATAGAGAGAGAGAGAGAGAGAGAGAGAGAGAGAGAGAGAGAGAGAGAGAGAGAGAGAGAGAGAGAGACGTTATTTCCGGGTCTAATACATAGCTGGTTTTCGCGCTCTTCAGCAAGTCATTGACAGATTTTTTCCACCCAGTCTTTGAAGCATTTCCTACATTACTTCTTTATTCGAATTTTTTTCAGTCATTTAATTTAGATGTGTATTTCTATTTTTTCTGCCCCTTTTAATTATTTCATTTATAAATTAATAATAAAAACAAAAGAAAGAAAGAAAACGAGTCATAAAGTGTACAATAAAGCACAATCAAATCCTTATTAATAACCACATACAGGTCCTTCTCAAAAAATTAGCATATTGTGAAAAAAGTTCATTATTTTCCATAATGTAATGATAAAAATTAAACTTTCATATATTTTAGATTCATTGCACACCAACTGAAATATTTCAGGTCTTTTATTGTTTTAATACGGATGATTTTGGCATACAGCTCATGAAAACCCAAAATTTCTATCTCAAAAAATTAGCATATCATGAAAAGGTCCTCTAAACGAGCTATTAACCTAATCATCTGAATCAACTAATTAACTCTAAACACCTGCAAAAAGATTCCTGAGGCTTTTAAAAACTCCCAGCCTGGTTCATTACTCAAAACCGCAATCATGGGTAGAGACTGCCGACCTGACTGCTGTCCAGAAGGCCATCATTGACACCCTCAAGCGAGAGGGTAAGACACAGAAAGAAATTTCTGAACGAATAGGCTGTTCCCCGAGTGCTGTATCAAGGCACCTCAGTGGGAAGTCTGTGGGAAGGAAAAAGTGTGGCAAAAAACGCTGCACAACGAGAAGAGGTGACCGGACCCTGAGGAAGATTGTGGAGAAGGACCGATTCCAGACCTTGGGGGACCTGCGGAAGCAGTGGACTGAGTCTGGAGTAGAAACATCCAGAGCCACCGTGCACAGGCGTGTGCTTTTGAACCAGAAACAGCGGCAGAAGCGCCTGACCTGGGCTACAGAGAAGCAGCACTGGACTGTTGCTCAGTGTTCCAAAGTACTTTTTTTGGATGAAAGCAAATTTTGCATGTCATTCGGAAATCAAGGTGCCAGAGTCTGGAGGAAGACTGGGGAGAAGGAAATGCCAAAATGCCTGAAGTCCAGTGTCAAGTACCCACAGTCAGTGATGGTCTGGCATGCCATGTCAGCTGCTGGTGTTGGTCCACTGTGTTTTTATCAAGGGCAGGGTCAATGCAGCTAGCTATCAGGAGATTTTGGAGCACTTCATGTTTCCATCTGCTGAAAAGCTTTATGGAGATGAAGATTTCGTTTTTCAGCACGACCTGGCACCTGCTCACAGTGCCAAAACCCACTGTAAATGGTTTACTGACCATGGTATTACTGTGCTCAATTGGCCTGCCAACTCTCCTGACCTGAACCCCATAGAGAATCTGTGGGATATTGTGAAGAGAAAGTTGAGAGACGCAAGACCCAACACTCTGGATGAGCTTAAGGCCGCTATCGAAGCATCCTGGGCCTCCATAACACCTCAGCAGTGCCACAGGCTGATTGCCTCCATGCCACGCCGCATTGAAGCAGTCATTTCTGCAAAAGGATTCCCGACCAAGTATTGAGTGCATAACTGAACATAATTATTTGAAGGTTGACTTTTTTTGTATTAAAAAACACTTTTCTTTTATTGGTCGGATGAAATATGCGAATTTTTTGAGATAGGAATTTTGGGTTTTTCATGAGCTGTATGCCAAAAATCATCAGTATTAAAACAATAAAAGACCTGAAATATTTCATTGAATCTAAAATATATGAAAGTTTAATTTTTATCATTACATTATGGAAAATAATGAACTTTTTCACAATATGCTAATTTTTTGAGAAGGACCTGTATTAGTTGAATCAAGTTAAAGGTGCATCTGCCGATTACTCCACAGCAGACCGCGTAAATCTGTCTTCTTACGATGCACTTGGGGCTTTACGATTACTCCAGAGCACTCGTAGATCTACGATGCTTTTGGGAAACAGACCGTAATATTAAGATCAGTCGTGCGATCATTTTTATGAACATCTTAGGCTTACGAAGCTTTTGGGAAACCCAGCCCTGTTCATCTTCGCAACACAATTTAAGATATTTTGGATGAAAACCTGGAGGTTTGAGACTGTCCCATAGCCTGCCAAATAAATAACAGTGTCAAGGTCCATAAAAGTATGAAAGTCATCGTCACAAACGCCAACAGACGTGCAATCTGGGAACACTTTTTGTAAGCGAAGAAAACAAAAATAACGACTTTATTCAATAATTCCTTTGTCAACGGTCTCCTCTGTGTCTTTCCATATCACTGTATGCTGTGTATGCTCTTCTGTATCATCCGCGCCACAAGGATGCTGTGTTTTATTTCAAATCAAAGCTAAATACACGTAGAAACATCGCATCCTTGTGGCGCGGATGACACAAAAAAGCATACACAGCATACGGCATCAGATCTCGTAACTTAGATCTCCGTCTCTCATATGCTTAATGTTTGTTATTTAGGCTAATGGTTACACTTTAGTAACATTTCAGCTGTTAAAATGCGTTGATTCATTTCCGCGTTATACATTAATGCTATCAGAATAGCGTGTCTTTTTTTGGTGTGTGTCATCATAACGTAGCTTCTAGTAATACATATTATGGATCAAAAATTAAGTTTTGATATATTTGCAGTAGGACATTTACAAAATATCTTCATGGAACATGATCTTTACTTAATATCCTAATATTTTTGGCATAAAAATCGTTCATTTTGACCCATAGAATGTAATGTTGGCTATTGCTGCAAATATACAGTACCTGTGCTGCTTACGACTGCTTTTGTGCTCCAGGGTCACATATGTTATATCTGCATTTTACCTCTGCTCTAGCTTGTTTCCTTCTACTAAAACTCTACTAAAACTTTCTAAAAAACTGGAACTGCAAACTAAATATTGTTGGCTCTGTGTCAAATTGCTTGTTTTGTTCCTAGATCCTTCAGTGCTGATCTCCAAGATGCTATAAGCCAGAGAAGAGGTAAGAAAAATCTCAAACATACACTACTGTTTCATAAGTTTGGGGTTGGGAAGGTTTTTTTTTATGTTTTTGAAAGTCTCTTATGATGTGTGATGTGTGAAATTAAATTGGTAAATCTGAATTTTCAGCATCATTACTCCAGCCTTCAGTGTCACGTGATCTTCAGAAATCATTCTAATATACTGATATGCTGCTCAAGAAACATTTCTGATTATTATCAATGTTAAAAACAGCTGTGGTGCTTCATTTGTTATGGTTCTTTGATGAATAAACATTTTTTAAAAAGTACAGCATTTATTTAAAACAAATGTTTGTTCTAACTTTTGATAATTGATAAGACATTGATAATAATCAGAAATGTTTCTTGAGCAGCAAATCAGCATATTAGAATGATTCTGAAGGATCATGTGACTGGAGTTATTAAAATTCAGCTTAGATCACAGAAATAAATTACATTTTACAATATATTCACATATAACTGGTGTTAAATTGTAATACTGTTGTAATACTATTGTAATACTAAATATTACTGTTTTTACTTCATTCTGATCAAGTAAATGCAGCCTTGGTGAGAAAAATATACCAAATACAAAAACAAAAACAACCTAACCCAAACCAAAAAACTAAAAAATATAAATAACAATTATGATGTTCCACACACTTAAATGATCCTTTGGCACGTGTAGTACATTCTAAACAATGAGGACAAAAAATACATTTACAAATAATAAATAACACATTTAAGGGATAACATGTAACACTTAATCAAAACATTGATTTTTGAGAGCATTAGTGGCAGTGTGCCGATTTTTGTACAAACGGGGGCAGCAGCAGCTATGGTGCTTGGCCTGTAATGAGGTCACAAAATCCTGGACTATTGATAATACCAAGGATTTATCAGAGTCCACTAAAGGAAGTAGAGCTTTTTGCTATTTTACTTTGAAATGGCCTTCCTGATAAAGTTTGGGGCTCAAACACAATCTTTTAATTTTAAATTAGATTAAAATACATATTTTTATGCCAATTATCCACACAACACATCTGATAACCTTACACTCCACTTATACGTCATGAAATAAAAAATCTTTTATCTGAAATAATATGAACAGCAGCTATGCTAAACTTTCTCTTTTTGATTTCTTGTTTCTATCTCAGGATGCCCATCCCAATGTTACTACAAACCCGATTCCAAAAAAGTTGGGACACTGTACACATTGTGAATAAAAACAGAATGCAATGATGTGGAAGTTTCAAATTTCAATATTTTATTCAGAATACAACATAGATGTCATATCAAATGTTTAAACTGAGAAAATGTATCATTTTAAAGGAAAAATACATTTTTTTTTTAAGATTTTAAATTTCATGGCATCAACACATCTCAAAAAAGTTGGGACAAGGCCATGTTTACCATCCCCTCTTCTTTTTATAACAGTCTCCAAACGTCTGGGGACTGAGGAGACAAGTTGCTCAAGTTTACGAATAGGAATGTTGTCCCATTCTTGTCTAATATAGGCTTCTAGTTGCTCAACTGTCTTAGGTCTTCTTTGTCGGATCTTCCTCTTTATGATGCGCCAAATGTTTTCTATGGGTGAAAGATCTGGACAGCAGGCTGGCCATGTCAGTACCCGGATCCTTCTTCTAAGCAGCCATGATGTTGTAATTTGATGCAGTATGTGGTCTGGCATTCTCATGTTGGAAAATGCAAGGTCTTCCCTGAAAGAGAAGACATCTGGATGGGAGCATATATTGTTCTAGAACTTGGATATACCTTTCAGCATTGATGGTGCCTTTCCAGATGTGTAAGCTGCCCATGCAACACGCACTCATGCAACCCCAATACCATCAGAGATGCAGGCTTCTGAACTGAGCGCTGACAACAACTTGGGTTGTCCTTGTCCTCTTTAGTCCGGATGACATGGCGTCCCAGTTTTCCAAAAAAGAACTTAAAATTTTGATTCCTCTGACCACAGAACAGTTTTCCACTTTGCCACAGTCCATTTTAAATGAGCCTTGGCCAGAGAAAAACACCTGCGCTTCTGGATCATGTTTAGATATGGCTTCTTTTTTGACCGGCAACGGCTAATGACACGGTGGATTGTGTTCACCGACAATATTTTCTGGAAGATTTCCTGAGCCCATGTTGTGATTTCCATTACAGTAGCATTCCTGTATGTGATGCAGTGCCGTCTAGGGGCCCGAAGATCATGGACATCCAGTATGGTTTTCCTGCCTTGACCCTTACAAACAGAGATTGTTCCAGATTCTCTGAATCTTTGGATGATATTATGCACTGTAGATGATGATAACTTCAAAATCTTTGCAATTCTTCTCTGAGAAACTCCTTTCGGATATTGCTTCACTATTTTTCGCCGCAGCATTGGGGGAATTGGAGATCCTCTGCCCATCTTGACTTCTGAGAGACACTGCCACTCTGAGAGGCTCTTTTTATACCCAATTATGTTGCCAATTGACCTAATAAGTTGCAAATTGGTCCTCCAGCTGTTCCTTATATGTACATTTAACTTTTCCAGCCTTTTGTTGCTACCTGTCCCCAACTTTTTTGGAAAGTGTAGCTCTAATGAAATCCAAAATGAGCCAATATTTGGCATGACATTTCAAAATGTCTCACTTTCAACATTTGATATGTTATCTATATTCTATTGTGAATAAAATATAAGTTTATGAAATTATTCCATTCCTTTTTTTACTCACAATTTGTACAGTGTCCCAATTTTTGGGAATCGGGTTTGTATTTTTTTTTTTTTTGTATTTTTCTTTTTTTTATTTTGTTATTAGTTTAGATCACGGTCATAGCCATTATTTCAGAAGTTAGGGGGACAGAAAGGTCAAATGTAATACCTTTGTGTGTGTGTGTGTGTGTGTGTGTATGTATGTATGTATGTATGTATGTATGTTTTTTTAATGTATTTTACAGGTTTTATTTTTTCTTATCTCTTACCTCCCACTAGCTAAGTAATCAAATACACTGCTGGACAATAACCAATAATAATTATATTAAATTTATCCCATATTTTCCTAAAGGACAATTTTATGATGATTTATATACTACAAACTCTTTTTTCACGATTTTTATTACAGAATAAGACATATTTATAGAATAAAATATTTTATAGTTTCAATACTGTACTTATAATGTAATTATGTGTCAATTAGCACTGCGTTATTCATGTGTTATGTATTTATTAGCATGAGATGACTTGAAAAACACACATAAACCATATATTCAATCATATATTGTCACAATTATGTATTTGACTTCATGTTTCATTAGTCAAAATGTTGACTTCATCAGTCAAAATGTTCACTAAACATTACATTTGGTTTTTATTTACATCCCCTTTTTTCCCTGAGGTATGGAGTACCACAGGGCTTAGAACTAGGACCATATCTTTTCACCCTTTTCTGCTTTTTGTTCAGCTTAGCTAGTGATAGCTGGATGCTGGATGATTTCCTGGAATGTTTGAGAATGAATGAAATATACACTTAATGAGAGTGTTTTAGCACTCCATAATGTTCACATCAACTCATTTTTGACACAAATAAAAAGCCAGGTCATGCATCTGTTCTCTTTGAATTGGAATCTAAATTTATTTACACTGGTCCTTGAAAATCTCTATGTAAACACACTTGACAATTGCTCAAAGAAAGTGTGGGGACATATTTTATTTACGTTTTATTAAAAGTGGGTGTACAGGCCCCCAGTCAGCCTATTGTTTATATTTACATCATTTTTTTCCTTGGCCTGCCATGGCCTTATTTTGTCTGCTCTTAGATTAGGTTTACATATTGTTTGTGTTTTTTTTTTTCCATTTTCCTGGCCCTGCTGGTTCTTCCCTACTCTCAGTGCTCCTGGGATCAAGCTTGGCCCACTGTTGCCTCCTGAACTGCATTGGCATGGTTGAAATCTGACTGTTATACATTTTTGTCAGTAAATGGAGAGATATCATGTCAATCATGAGTTTCTAAGCAGCCATGATGTTGTAATTGATGCAGTATGTGGTCTGGCATTCTCATGTTGGAAAATGCAAGGTCTTCCCTGAAAGAGAAGACATCTGGATTGGAGCATATGTTGTTCTAGAACTTGGATATACCTTTCAGCATTGATGGTGCCTTTCCAGATGTGTAAGCTGCCCATGCCACACGCACTCATGCAACCCCATACCATCAGAGATGCAGGCTTCTTAAATGAGCGCTGACAACAACTTGGGTTGTCCTTGTCCTCTTTAGTCCGGATGACATGGCGTCCCAGTTTTCCAAAAAGAACTTAAAATTTTGATTCCTCTGACCACAGAACAGTTTTCCACTTTGCCACAGTCCATTTTAAATGAGCCTTGGCCCAGAGAAAACACCTGCGCTTCTGGATCATGTTTAGATATGGCTTCTTTTTTGACCGGCAACGGCTAATGACACGGTGGATTGTGTTCACCGACAATATTTTCTGGAAGATTTCCTGAGCCCATGTTGTGATTTCCATTACAGTAGCATTCCTGTATGTGATGCAGTGCCGTCTAGGGGCCCGAAGATCATAGGCATCCAGTATGGTTTTCCTGCCTTGGCCCTTACAAACAGAGATTGTTCCAGATTCTCTGAATCTTTGGATGATATTATGCACTGTAGATGATGATAACTTCAAAATCTTTGCAATTCTTCTCTGAGAAACTCCTTTCGGATATTGCTTCACTATTTTTCGCCCGCAGCATTGGGGGAATTGGAGATCCTCTGCCCATCTTGACTTCTGAGAGACACTGCCACTCTGAGAGGATCTTTTTATACCCAATTATGTTGCCAATTGACCTAATAAGTTGCAAATTGGTCCTCCAGCTGTTCCTTATATGTACATTTAACTTTTCCAGCCTTTTGTTGCTACCTGTCCCAACTTTTTTGGAAAGTGTAGCTCTAATGAAATCCAAAATGAGCCAATATTTGGCATGACATTTCAAAATGTCTCACTTTCAACATTTGATATGTTATCTATATTCTATTGTGAATAAAATATAAGTTTATGAAATTATTCCATTCCTTTTTTACTCACAATTTGTACAGTGTCCCAACTTTTTGGGAATCGGGTTTGTATTTTTTTTTTTTTTGTATTTTTCTTTTTTTTATTTTGTTATTAGTTTAGATCACGGTCATAGCCATTATTTCAGAAGTTAGGGGGACAGAAATGTCAAATGTAATACCTTTGTGTGTGTGTGTGTGTGTGTGTGTGTGTATGTATGTATGTATGTATGTATGTATGTTTTTTTAATGTATTTTACAGGTTTTATTTTTTCTTATCTCTTACCTCCCACTAGCTAAGTAATCAAATACACTGCTGGACAATAACCAATAATAATTATATTAAATTTATCCCATATTTTCCTAAAGGACAATTTTATGATGATTTATATACTACAAACTCTCTTTTTCACGATTTTTATTACAGAATAAGACATATTTATAGAATAAAATATTTTATAGTTTCAATACTGTACTTATAATGTAATTATGTGTCAATTAGCACTGCGTTATTCATATGTGTTATGTATTTATTAGCATGAGATGACTTGAAAAACACACATAAACCATATATTCAATCATATATTGTCACAATTATGTATTTGACTTCATGTTTCATTAGTCAAAATGTTGACTTCATCAGTCAAAATGTTCACTAAACATTAAATTTGTTTTTTATTTACATCCCTTTTTTTCCTGAGGTATGGAGTACCACAGGGCTTAGAACTAGGACCATATCTTTTCACCCTTTTCTGCTTTTTGTTCAGCTTAGCTAGTGATAGCTGGATGCTGGATGATTTCCTGGCATGTTTGAGAATGAATGAAACATACACTTAATGAGAGTGTTTAGCACTCCATAATGTTCACATCAACTCATTTTTGACACAAATAAAAAGCCAGGTCATGCATCTGTTCTCTTTGAATTGGAATCTAAATTTATTTACACTGGTCCTTGAAAATCTCTATGTAAACACACTTGACAATTGCTCAAAGAAAGTGTGGGGACATATTTTATTTACGTTTTATTAAAAGTGGGTGTACAGGCCCCCAGTCAGCCTATTGTTTATATTTACGTCATTTTTTTTCCTTGGCCTGCCATGGCCTTATTTTGTCTGCTCTTAGATTAGGTTTACATATTGTTTGTGTTTTTTTTTTTTTTCATTTTCCTGGCCCTGCTGGTTCTTCCCTACTCTCAGTGCTCCTGGTATCAAGCTTGGCCCACTGTTGCCTCCTGAACTGCATTGGCATGGTTGAAATCTAACTGTTATAAATTTTTGTCAGTAAATGGAGAGATATCATGTCAATCATGAGTTTCTAAGCAGCCATGATGTTGTAATTGATGCAGTATGTGGTCTGGCATTCTCATGTTGGAAAATGCAAGGTCTTCCCTGAAAGAGAAGACATCTGGATGGGAGCATATGTTGTTCTAGAACTTGGATATACCTTTCAGCATTGATGGTGCCTTTCCAGATGTGTAAGCTGCCCATGCCACACGCACTCATGCAACCCCATACCATCAGAGATGCAGGCTTCTTAACTGAGCGCTGACAACAACTTGGGTTGTCCTTGTCCTCTTTAGTCCGGATGACATGGCGTCCGAGTTTTCCAAAAAGAACTTAAAATTTTAATTCCTTTGACCACAGAACAGTTTTCCACTTTGCCACAGTCCATTTTAAATGAGCCTTGGCCGAGAAGAAAACACCTGGGCTTCTGGATCATGTTTAGATATGGCTCCTTTTTTGACCGGGCAACGGCTAATGACACGGTGGATTGTGTTCACCGACAATATTTTCTGGAAGATTTCCTGAGCCCATGTTGTGATTTCCATTACAGTAGCATTCCTGTATGTGATGCAGTGCCGTCTAGGGGCCGAAGATAATGGACATCCAGTATGGTTTTCCTGCCTTGGCCCTTACAAACAGAGATTGTTCCAGATTCTCTGAATCTTTGGATGATATTATGCACTGTAGATGTTGATAACTTCAAACTCTTTGCAATTCTTCTCTGAGAAACTCCTTTCGGATATTGCTTCACTATTTTTCGCCGCAGCATTGGGGGAATTGGAGATCCTCTGCCCATCTTGACTTCTGAGAGACACTGCCACTCTGAGAGGCTCTTTTTATACCCAATTATGTTGCCAATTGACCTAATAAGTTGCAAATTGGTCCTCCAGCTGTTCCTTATATGTACATTTAACTTTTCCAGCCTTTTGTTGCTACCTGTCCCAACTTTTTTTGGAAAGTGTAGCTCTAATGAAATCCAAAATGAGCCAATATTTGGAATGACATTTCAAAATGTCTCACTTTCAACATTTGATATGTTATCTATATTCTATTGTGAATAAAATATAAGTTTATGAAATTATTCCATTCCTTTTTTACTCACAATTTGTACAGTGTCCCAAACTTTTTGGGAATCGGGTTTGTATTTTTTTTTTTTTTTGTATTTTTCTTTCTTTTTTATTTTTTTTTATTAGTTTAGATCATGGTCATTGCCATTATTTCAGAAGTTAGGGGGACAGAAATGTCAAATGTAATACCTTTGTGTGTGTGTGTGTGTGTGTGTGTGTATGTATGTATGTATGTATGTATGTATGTTTTATTTTATGTATTTTACAGGTTTTATTTTTTCTTATCTCTTACCTTCTAGCTAAGTAATCAAATACACTGCTGGACAATAACCAATAATAATTATATTAAATGTATCCCATATTTTCCTAAAGAGCAATTTTATGATGATTTATATACTACAAACTCTTTTTTTTTTTACGATTTTTATTACAGAATAAGACATATTTATAGAATTTTTTTTTTATAGTTTCAATACTATAAATTATGTACTGTAATTATGTGTCAATTAGCACTGCGTTATTCATATGTGTTATGTATTTATTAGCATGAGATGACTTGAAAAACACACATAAACCATATATTCAATCATATATTGTCACAATTATGTATTTGACTTCATGTTTCATTAGTCAAAATGTTGACTTCATCAGTCAAAATGTTCACTAAACATTAAATTTGTTTTTTATTTACATCCCTTTTTTTCCTGAGGTATGGAGTACCACAGGGCTTAGAACTAGGACCATATCTTTTCACCCTTTTCTGCTTTTTGTTCAGCTTAGCTAGTGATAGCTGGATGCTGGATGATTTCCTGGAATGTTTGAGAATGAATGAAATATACACTTAATGAGAGTGTTTAGCACTCCATAATGTTCACATCAACTCATTTTTGACACAAATAAAAAAGCCAGGTCATGCATCTGTTCTCTTTGAATTGGAATCTAAATTTATTTACACTGGTCCTTGAAAATCTCTATGTAAACACACTTGACAATTGCTCAAAGAAAGTGTGGGGACATATTTTATTTACGTTTTATTAAAAGTGGGTGTACAGGCCCCCAGTCAGCCTATTGTTTATATTTACGTCATTTTTTTTCCTTGGCCTGCCATGGCCTTATTTTGTCTGCTCTTAGATTAGGTTTACATATTGTTTGTTTTTTTTTTTTTCCTGGCCCTGCTGGTTCTTCCCTACTCTCAGTGCTCCTGGGATCAAGCTTGGCCCACTGTTGCCTCCTGAACTGCATTGGCATGGTTGAAATCTAACTGTTATACATTTTTGTCAGTAAATGGAGAGATATCATGTCAATCATGAGTTTGGTATTGATAACCACAGGGCTCAGTACTTAGGACCATTACTTTTCACCCTATACATGCTACTCTTGGGAGATATCTTTAAGCAACATGAAGTTAATTAATTAGTGTAACCAATCTCTCATACAGGGCTTTCCAAAACACTCAAATAAAAAAATAATAAACAATAGCTGACACGTTACCATAACTGAACTACATTTGAAATTCCTACTGCCAGATGTATCATGTGATAAAGCCTCAAGAGCAAACATGCAGTCTGACTTATGAAATAAGTTTGTAAAAGAAATACCCCTGCTGAATCAGTAACATTAGAGGAACAGGGAACATCAGTATTTGGTTGATTTGAACTCAACACATTCACTTCCAACACACTTTTAACACCAGGCTCCATATCACTTAGGCCAGGCATCTCAGGGCAACAATAGGTGCATCTGCATTCTTGTGGCAATATCCTTCTTTATGCAGTCCAGTAATTCAATCTCTATCCTGGGCAAGCATCATCCGACAGCCAAGTTGGAGGCATCAGTGTAAATTTCAAAGGGCACAATGAAGTCAGGCAATAACACTACAGGATCAGATGACAACACACCTTTCAAATGGCTAAATGATGCATTACATTCATCAGTCCACACAAAAGGTACATTCTTTTCCACAAGATTTTTTTTTTTTTTTTTTTTTTTTTTAAGTGGAGCAGCATATTTAAAAAAGTCCTTGACAAATCGGCTTAAATATGAACATAGTCCCACAAATGCTCTGACCTCAGAAGGAGGCTGGGGAACTGCCCAGTTCCAAACTTTCTCTGTTTGGCATCACGCCATCCTTGTTTTTCAGGCAGAACGTTAATGAGTGCGACACACGTCTCCCGGAAATCCTGTATAATAATCTGATGAAGTTTGCAATTTTGTGTGCCATATGCATCATAAAGTAAAACACAATTCAATCAAGGTAAAGCTTTAAGCATAAAAGGCTACATGACTTCACAAACATTTGACATTAAATATCATTCCGTGGCTATTTCAATGGGCAGTAGCTTTTTCCACAGTCTAATGCTCTTTTCACAAAATTAAACGTACTCTAATCCAACCTGTTCCATTTGTTAATTAGAGTAATGAAATTAACATCTTACTTGCAGTTACTCAACAGCAAGAGGGCAAAGGCTTGCAAAATGGGGGGAGAACCACTGACAGATGAAGAGGGGTTGGTCAGGTATGGGAAGAATTTTAAAATCCAAAAGGAAAAAGAATAACTGTTTCTTTTGTGTTTGTAGGAAATAAAGATGACCAAATATATTGTGAATAATTTTTGTTTATTTAACGGCAGCGGTGGTGGTTACAGCATATATCTCGTACTACCCATTCATCTGACAACCACAGAAAATTCTCATAAAGATAGTGTGGCCATATGTGCCGTTCACACGGGACACACCCTGGCCAGGATTTTTATATTGCCTAAAACATCCAAAGTACTTTGACCAATGACATGCAGGTATTGTATATAATCGACCAATCATGGCACGTGAGAAGGTGAGATCTACAGAAAACGATCAAAGTGATGCAAATACGCGCACACGTTTGTTCGTTCAACTTGAAGCGTCGCTGCGCACCAATCATTGAATAACACAAAAGTACAGCGAGAGCGATTTGAAAACATAAGGAGCCATCTGCTCTGCTCTCTATAGATCTCATGAATGTCATACGACTATCGATCTGCACAGTGCAAACAGCCAAAACCTGGATATTTTAGGCAATATAGAAATCCTGGCAAGGACGCGTCCCGTAAAAATGGCCCGTATGCAGAAAGAGCATGAGAGCGACACACACTTTCCTTACCGCACTGTATACAGCAGCCTTACTAATCTGCCAATGGGGTAAGAAATAAAAAATAATCATGTTTCCATTTGCATTAAGATTATTTTTCTTACCCTATGGCAGACAATTCTACATGTTTTACGTAAAATGCCCTTAAATGCTCTTGTTTCCACTAGGAAACAAGGCTAAATATCTCAGATCAGTTTTCACATATAGAAACTGCATCTTGATTTAAGAATTTTAGATATTTGTACTTGAAATAAGACAAAAACATTCACTGAGAAACACATTTTTGCAGTGTGAATGAATGAATGAGGTCATCACTTACACTTTAGAATCTAAGAATACCAGCTCCTGGCCAGGGGTGCATTTCCAAAAAGCATCGTTAGCCAACTTATGTGGTTGGAACTACAGCCTTCGACCTGTGGTTAGAAGCATAGTTTCTTGTTAGTAAAATTTGTGGGCTTAAATAAATTATGCTCTTGGGCACAACAGCCAAGCTAACATGCAGTACAATCTATATCTTCCATCCTATCTAAATATAAATGCATTTTAATGTATGTATTTTTGTGCATCCTCAATAAGCACCATTTTTGAAGAGTCCACATGTGCAGAAATGCGAACACCTGACCAAAATTGAAAACAAAAAACAAACAAACAAACAAACAAAAAAACCGTAAATATGAATCAAATGTCAATCACGTGTGTGAAAAAAAATATATATTCACAAAAAGCAATTCACATGCGCAAAATAAAATTATATATTCATAAAATACATTTCACAAATGCAAAACACAATTCGTAGATATACAACTGTGCACAAACCGTGAAAGTGAAAGTGACGTGACATTCAGCCAAGTATGGTGACCCATACTCAGAATTCGTGCTCTGCATTTAACCCATCCGAAGTGCACACACACAGAGCAGTGAACACACACACACACTGTGAACTCACACCCGGAGCAGTGGGCAGCCATTTTATGCTGCGGCGCCCGGGGAGCAGTTGGGGTTCGATGCCTTGCTCAAGGGCACCTAAGTCATGGTATTGAAGGTGGAGAGAGAACTGTACATGCACTCCCCCCCACCCACAATTCCTGCCAACCCTAGACAACAACTCACAACCCTACCAAACATATTCCCACTCTCTAAAAATTAAGCCAAGACTTCCCACAAAACCTTTGAATGTTTAAAATGTACGAGTGTCTGGATGTACAAATCGTCATTTACTACGAATCCACTCGGATTTGTATGTGTGTGTTTTTGAGACTTTCCTGGCAGAGCTCTCTTCCCACGTTGGTCTGTCGTACTCTTTAGCCAATCAGATGCGACCTTACCATTCAACCAATCATATCATAAGCCACTGAGAGTGCATTCAAGGAGAGTAAAAAATCCACAAAAACAGACTAAACCACAATAAATTCAGAACCAACCTTTTCTCTATTCCCATCTTCAGAAATGGAAGTGCTAAAAATCGCTAAAAATGGGCTTCACTTGTCTCAATTGAGTTCCAATTGGGTCGCTGTGTCCATTTCTTTTACTGTCTATGGGATTACTGATGTAAAGGCTTAATTTCCGTTCTAATTAATCCATATTGCGCAAAAGGTGCGCAGAATCGTGCTCCTTGAATGCACTCTCAGTGGCTTATGATATGATTGGTTGAATGGTAAGCTCGCATCTGATGGGCTAAAGAGTACGACAGACCCACGTGGGAAGAGAGCTCTGCCAGGAAAGTCTCAAAAAACACACACACACAACTCCGAGTGGATTCGTAGTAAATGACGATTTGTACATTCAGACACTCGTACATTTTAAACATTCAAAGGTTTTTTGTGCACAGTTGTATATCTACGAATTGTGTTTTGCATTTGTGAAATGTATTTTATGAATATATAATTTTATTTTGCGCATGTGAATTGCTTTTTGTGAATATATTTTTTTTTTTCACGCACGTGAATTTTTATTGTGTGTACGTGAATTAGGTTTCATGCATGTGAAATTGTCTACGCATGTGTGAATCGTGTTTTTTGCGTGAATTATATTTGAGACTAATCTGCTTCCATATAAGGTGCCATTTTCAATACAGCAGAATTTTAGAGATGTCTAATCAGTAACAGAAGTTATTTCTCCACCACATGCATGTGACGTCATAAACAATGGCCCTATATTGCTGAAATAATGTGGTTCAAGTGGCGAAGATGCAACCCTGTTCAACAAAACAGTCGTGACTAGTTAGTTTGTTTCTACAACAATGCATCTTACTTTGGTGGTTAATCGGCGAGTTATGTTTTTGTATGGGAAACGCACACCAGGTTCACAGAGCAAGTTACCATGGTAAATGACTCTGAGTATAAGTTACCTCTCTTACAGAAATGTGCTTGACTTACCCTGCTTTCTTGGGTTTGACATATCTCCCATTCTGAAATGAAAAACCCAGAGTTTCCCTCATTTCAGGGTTAACATAAACCGTGTAAACACTTAACCTCCTTTTTGAAACAGGCCTCAGATGCCTCTTTTCAGCTCATTTGGCAGCATGGTGACTTCTGTGAATCTGTATTCAAACCTTCAAACTTAAAAGCATATGCTATTCAGTTTTGGGGCTGCCTGTCTAAATCATAATTTCAGTTGAAGGGATGGGAGATTTTATGACATAAAATGTATTCCCTGTTGAAAAAAAGGAGCTTTCAAGAAACCACCATTCCAGCTGGTACTTTCAGGTGTTCTTCTGAAGTGTGTTTTTCAGGGTCTCTGGTAAGAATAACTTTTATACCCCTGATAATGTGTGACCTGTGGATCACATGATCCTGTCTGACCAAATTTATAATTTGGAATTTATGGTTCTTTGTGCTGGTGTAGGTAAGAGAAAACAGTAAAACATATTTTGTAACCAGAAAAACATTGCAGTGTCGAGTGAGCTTCCTGAGTGGCACACTTGGAATACTCACATGCTGCTGTGTGTCTGTGCTGTCAGGTATGCATCTCTCACTCTTAGATTCATCTTTGAGCAACTGATGTTATGTATTTATCATTTATTGATTTTCTTTGTTGTTTAATTGTGTGATTGGTGTAATGCATTTTATATGACAAATAAAATGTTACATTGGATTTATTCTGTATTCTTCTAAAATTGTTTAACAAAAACATTTAATCAAATCAAGAATTAAATAGAAACATGGAATCAGAGGTAGAATTACATTGAAACAGTTTTAATTCATTAAGTGAAAGTTAAAAGAACTGCTCATAGTATACCTTAGCCCACTTTTTTTGATTCCCTTGGGCCAATGGTTGGTTCTTGCAAGGCATATGCACAAATGCTGTTAGACCTTGGTACAATGGAAACAACCACATTTTTTGATGACTGCAATATACAATTTAGTTTTCAAAGGTCATCCATCCTATAGAGACTGGATGGCAATCATCTCACTTGGCACATAAACTGTCTGAAGTAATGGGTGAGGACATCAACAGTGGGTATGCACATTGTAAACAAAGTATGATGGCTTCTCTCCATGTCAACTTTCTCATATCTGATAAATCAAGAAAGCCATAATGGTTTGTTTCAAACAAACAAACAAACAAACAAACAAACAAATAAATAAATAAATAAATAAATCTCTCTAAATATATATATATATTTGTGTGACCCTGGACCACAAAACCAGTCATAAGAGTCAATTTTGTGAAATTGAGATTTATACATCATCTGAAAGCTGAATAGAAAAACAGCTGGTCCAACCTTCTCCACAGGGTATCTCTGTGGACATATGCATCCAGTGCTCGCACTGGACACAGTTAAGATACAGTTAAGCTTCTGCTGGTTGGGCTCCCTGAAGAGAAGAGGACAGAAGGCCTGGAGTACGACAGGCCGTGGTGTCAAAGAGGGGACCTTATGGATGTACCCTGCACCAGGGTAGAGAAACGCTCTGGCCAGACCGGGCGCAAAGTCGAGATAGGAAGGGGCCACTGTGAGGGCCTGAAGATCTCCAACTCTCTTTAGAGATGATATCGCCAAAAGAAAAGCAGTCTTTATCGTAAGAAGATGATCAGATATATCCTCAATAGGCTCCAATGGAGGCCTACAGAGAGCTTTTAGCACCACAACCAGGTCCCACGGAGGGACACGAGATCGTACTGGAATCCTCAGCCTCAGCGCACTGAGGAGGAAATGTGTATCTAGGGGGTTCTTGCCCACTGACTGGCCACCAAAGAGGGGGGTGGTAGGGCGCTATAGCTGGCACGTAGACCTGCACTTGAAGGCGTACAGTGTCCTCATTGGGGGAGCTCTGGATTGGAGGATAGTCTCAACAATCTCAGTTGAGAGACCGGAAGCTATGAGCTGTTGATATGATGTGGTGATATTTCACCCCTGCCCCACAGTTGCGGGGGTGAAATATCATGGCCCCTGCCTTGACAGGACGTCTGCTCCCATATTGAGATGCCCAGGAATATGCACTGCCTTCAGCTAGAGTAGTTTGTCCTGGGACCACAGAAGGATCTGGTGCGCCAGCTTGTACAAGGGGTGTGAACGCAGACCTCCCTGGTGGTTGATATAAAAGACCACCACTGTGTTGTCGGTGCGCACCAACACATGGCGGTCTCTCAGGTCCGGGAGAAAGTGTTTTAATGCCCGAAACACGGCCAGCATCTCCAGGCAGTTGATCAATTCAAGTCAAGTCAAGTCTGCTTTATTGTCAATTCTTCCACATGTACAGCACATACATACAGAGAATTGAAATTGCGTTACTCTCAGACCCATGGTGCATACAGATAACAGTAGAGCCTAAAAATCCAGATAGATACAGATTAAATATAAAATATAACTATTGTTACTTTTTTATTACACCCACATAGAATCCTCAAATCAACTCATTTTTGTTGTTGTTGTTGTTTGTGTGCTCCATGCTCAAGTATGACAAAATTAAATGTAAAAAAATCTGCAGGTTTTTTTTTTTTTTTTTTTTTTTGTGAATATATATATAAAGTTGTTCACTCCTGTTACTTGAATGGAGAAACTGCAACACGCAACAGGGAGGAATATATCCTTCCTTCTATGTAAAAGAGCCGGCCACTGATTGGTAAAGGAACTGCATCACTGCAGATGCTGTTAGAAGCTCCGGCTTTCATAGAAACCTAAAACTTGTGCTTAGGACTGCACATGTACAACTTAAGTTCCATCCTTAAACAAAATTAGTATAATAAGTAGACTACTTGAGGATAAGAAGCAACATTAATGGGACAGTTTATGTCAGAATTGGTTGCTGATTTGAAATATGTTATTAATTATGTAACTGAGTAATTATGTTTTTGAGATTTCAGGATTTCTCCATCCAGAGAGATAAGACTTGGTCTTAGATGCCTGAAATGACTGCTCAGAAGCATTGAAATATGGCCACCAGGTGAGCAGTCGTTCCTCGAAAGGAACTGTGATTTAACAATGATGTTAATGAAAACTAATGAATTAATAAAAGCCTTAAGAAAATATTAGGCAATACAAGTAGATTACAAGTAGATATATAAACAATACAGAAAAAATGTTTGGGTGAAGTTCTTTAATATTGTTATAAAGATAAAGTGTGCCAAAATCAGAATGGCCTTCAAAGGCTTCTGACATTTTCTAGAATCTGCGGATTAACTAAAACATTAAGGAAAAGAGTAAAACCGTTTTCTGACATATAATAGGTTTGACTTTCACCCAGGAGAGTAGGTGTCATGAGACCTCATAAAGTGACATTAATAATATAGACACAGAATAAGAGAAACTTGACAAAGTGACAAAGGAATTCCTTGACAAAGTAATATTGGGAGAAATTTCAAAGATAAGGAGCCATGATTTAACCAAAAAAAGGGTTTGGACAGTGAAAATATTGAAGCAAGAAAGGCAGCTACAAATGCAGAATGACCATATTTAAGTACATCATTTGGCAACATTTTGGAAAGAAGTGACATAAGTGAAAGGAGTTAATACATTATAGGTTGTTATGTGTTGTATATGCTTATGTGGATGTGTAAATGGATTGTAATGTACAAGGTGAAGGAACATGTATGCTTACAGCTCCATTTTTTGTTATTTCTAGTGAGACTGCAGTGTAATAACTTATGTACTGTATATAATACAGATACAAATACAGATGGTCTGGTTGAAAGACTAAGGAAAATAACTAAAGACTAAATATGGTCTTAATTCGAAATGTAAATGGTAAGCTTTTAAAAGAAAGTTTAAATGAGTAGCTTTATTAATTGGAGGCTCATATGGGATTTTTGGAAAGAATTAATGTTTTTAACAGAAATAAGACCAATACAAGCTTTAATAGCATTTGTGAGGGCCTGTGAGACTGCAAATATGTAATGATATGGACAGGCAGAAAAGGATTAACTACTGCAAAGCAGCATATAAGAAAGGGAACCAGTGGAAACCTGGATGAAATGCATGTTAGTAAGAGTGGGACACATTTTCAGCTCTGGAGTTTCATGACTTAGACCGGCCCATTATCTGCAATAATTATTAGGGGCCAAGCACCGAAGGTGCTTAGGCACCTATTGTATCCGTTAGCGTGATTTTTTTCTTCCGCCGCAAGTCTATGGCAGCCCATAGAACCGCTTGCGGGAAAGTTGTATAACTTGGCACATTGATAGAGGACAGTGTAAACATTAACCATAGCAAATTTGGAGTCTCTAACACCAACTCTCTAGCGCCACCACTTGTCCAAATTTTCAATATCTTTATGCTAATAACTTTTGAACCGTACGCCACAAAATGAAAATTCTTTTTTCCTCTGAATCCTTGGCTCAGGCCAAGTCGAATTAACCCCGAAATTCAAATCGCAAGGTTTACTTTTTTCGCTATTTTTTCAATTGTTCGAAAAACCTACTTTTTCGAACTCGTCCTAGATGGTTAGTCCGATTTTCACGAAAATATGCTCAGATCATCTTCAGACAATGCTGACAAAAAGTTATGGAATTCAAGTTGATTTGTCCAACCGTTCTCGACTACCACGCGAAAAAATTCTACGAAAAGCACGCAAAAATGCTTGTGAGGCTATAACTCCGCAACGGTTGGGCGTATTGAGACCAAACTTGGTGTGTGTTATAACAAGCATGACTTGAGACTTCCTGCAGTGTTTCGACGCAGCGCCACCTAGTGGTCAGGAGATATGAAAACTGGATGTTTTTGCTTATAACTTCTGAATGGTTCGGCCAAAAATCACAAAAACTGGTCTCATTAGATTCGGTGGGTCATGTCAAGTCGAATGATATCCAATTTTCCAGTGTCGGCCCATTTTAGGTGTCGGCCATTTTGAATTATGTTTTCAACATGCTGTATTTTTTGAACGAATTATCGTATCGCTACGAAAATAATTACAAAAATGTTTGGCTCCATGCCCTGAAGCTACTCAAAAAGGTTGGTGGCAGCGCAACCTTGTGGTCAAAAGTTATGATGAAATTTAGAAAAATGCTTATAACTTTTGCTTACAGTAGCCTATTGTAACCGGACTGATGTTGATAGATTCCTTGGATCATGACGAGTACACCAATACCAATTTTACCAATATTTGCTGAACTTCCTGATCACCATTTTGATTCATGTTGACAACATACTTTTTCGAACTCCTCCTAGACAGTTGGTCCGATTTTCACCAAATTTGGCTCGGATCATCTTCAGACAAAGCTGGCAAAAAGTTATGGATTTCGTGTTGCTACATGGAACGGTTTTCGTTTAGCACATGAACGAATTTGCTGGAAAGATGCCAAACTGCATCTGAGAGCTGTATCTCTGTAAAGGTTTGACATATTTACACCAAACTTTGTATGTGCCATATAAAAATCCAGGGGCGTAGCAAGCTTTTCAAAAGTGTGGGGGATGGATGTGGTTTGTTTACTAACAATAAAAACGATGAATACAGTGACAGAGGGGTACAAAATGTATAACATACAAGATATAAAAAGCTTCCCATTTAAATGAGGGATACTAGATAAGTATAAAAACTAGTGGTGGCCATAGATTAATTTTTTTTTTAATCTAGATTGGTACTTGTTAGTAGGGGGGTCGGACTGGTGGTAAAACCAATAAAAATTACCAATTCCAATTCTGCCGAAGGCATTCAAATTATGTTCAATAAGTATCAAACTCATAGTACTGATAGAGCTGTGCTGCACTCATAGTAGTTTGACGACGACTCTTCCCCTGCGCTACATTGCTTGGCCCGGCATCTTCCGCATTAAGGGATGCTTTGTGTTTAGGTGGTGCTTGAGACTGGAAGAACTATTACAGTAAACTAATTCCGCATTGCACAAGTTGCAAACAACCTTATGCCTGTTTCACACATACTCCGTCTGCAGTGCGTATGCGTAGCATTTTTTTTTTTTTTTTTTACGCACCCATGTAACGGATTCCAGCGTTCACGCGGTTGCGGTCCGTCAGTGCGTTCCAGGAGCAGTGCGTCTGCAGCAGTGTACAGAGTCTAGTTTTGCTGTGCTGCATGGGCTGAATTAAAATGACAGCGCATTGTTCGCGGTAAAAAATTAACATGGATTGACACGGAAATGCAGTAATTTCACAATAAATAAATAATAATTAAAGGCTTCTGTGTTATACACGCAACACACGGGGTTTTGGCTAGGTTTAAAACAAGAAAAAGAGCACCTTTAGATAAACGAGGCAACATGATATAGGCCTATGCACTTTTATGGAAGCAGAAAAACAAAGTTCATTAAGAACCGTGCGATTGCTTGTAATAAAGATTTAAATGCAAAAGGCACGAGAGACGACTGTTTCTGTCAGTGGTGCTTTCATTTTAAATATTTGCGATATCCCAACAAGAAAACTAGGCTAATTGTTGTGTTTAAATGTTTTGCCACTTGCTTGAGCAGCTTATTATACAAACATATGAATAATATGTTGTTTATATTTATTAAGTTTAAACTAATGTCTATAATTATGAAAGATTGTTACTGTTCTGTGATAAGAGTCACAATTTGTTTTTTTGTTTTTTTACATGGTTTGAAATATAGAATAATGAACAAATGTTGTGTTTGTGGAATAAACAGCCGCGGATCAGTAGCGGACTGCAAACGCGTCCTGTGTGAAAGCACAATGAGTCCGTGCTGCTTCTGCACCACATAGGCCTACGTAACGCACACGGACTGCATACGCACTGCAGACGGAGTATGTGTGAAACAGGCGTGAGTCTTGTCGAGGTTTTTTTTGGGAAGCTTGGTAATTTCACAGTAGGCATACACACAGGTTCTCAAGACTCGTTCGTCTAGGTATACATCCGCGCTAAACTATCACGGTGAAAGTCATCATAGCTTGCGTAGTATAGACCCAGCTCCCAACTCAACTTTGAAAATAGATCAAATTAAATACTATAACATCCCACCATAAGAGTCTCACGTTAACGCAGCACGTTAACGCCGATAACGGCCCACCACTAATAAAAACACACTCGGAACACACGGAAAATAAGTCAAAACTCTGTTGTGCAAATACACAACAGTAGACTTGCTAAAGAATCAGAATCAGAAATACTTTAATAATATTTTTTGTTAAAAACTCCAGATATACGCCTCCTCTGCACGAGCTGACCGATAAATCTAACACACCAGGAGAGGCGGGACTTAAGGCAGAACAGCCAATCATCAGCCGGTCACATTCAAAGCCGGTGTCATGTTTGAGAGGGGGGGGAGAGGAGGCAGCCGCAGCGAGCGCAGACACAGAGCGGCCAGAGAAACAGAGGAGCGACTGTAGTTAGGCGTTTGTGCAAAACTGTGGAAAAACTGCAGAAAAAGTGCGGGTGTTGAACCCTCTCACCGGGAAAAGTGTGGGTGTTAAAACACCCACATCCCCCACGGGTGCGACGCCCCTGGTCACTTCACACTGACCATGGCACATCAATTTGTTAACAGCGCCACCTATTGGTCAAGAGTAATAAACCATTCATTAACCTTTAATTATAAAATTTCCAAAAATGCTAATAACTTTTGATTGCACTAGGCTATTGTAATGAAACTGGACTCAAAATATTCGTTGGGTCGTGCCGACAACAGACATATCAATTTTTTAGTAGAAAATCTGAACTCCATTTCCGCCATTTTGATTTATGTTAAAATCCTACTTATTCTAACTCCTCCTCAACTGTTGGTCCGATTTTCACCAAAATTGAATCAGATCATCTGAAGACTGTGCTGACAAAAACGTATGCATTTCGTGTCAATTGACAAAACTGTTTTCATACAGCACCGTTACAAATTTTAGGCACGGTGCCAAAATGGTTATGAGGCTATATCTCGGCAAAGCTTTGACATATTTGCACCAAAGTTTGTATGTGTAATTGTCACCTCACACTGACCATGCCACATAAATATGGTAACAGCGCCACATATTGGTCAAGAGTAATAAACCATTCATTAACCATTAATAATTACATTTATAAAAATGCTAATAACTTTTGATTGCATTAGCCTATTGCAATGAAACTGGTCTCAAAATATTCCATGGCTTATGCCGACAACAAAGATACCAAATATACCAGATTAAGCTGAACTTCCTTTCCGCCATTTTGATTTATGTTGAAAACCCACTTTTTCGAACTTCTCATCAACGGTTAGTTCAATTTTCACCAAAATCAAGCCAGATGATCTTCAGACTGTGCTGACAAAAAGCTGAGCAAGGTTTAGTTTTTTCGCTATTTTCAATTGTTCGAAAAACCTACTTTTTCGAACTCGTTCTAGACGGTTAGTCCGATTTTCACGAAAATTGGCTCAGATTATCTTCAGACGATGTAGGCAAAAAGTTATGGAATTCAAGTTGATTTGTCCAACCATTCTCGATTACCATGCGAAAAAATTCTATGAAAAGCACGCAAAAATGCTTGTGAGGCTATAACTCCGCAATGGATTGGCGTATTGAGACCAAACTTGGTGTATGTTATAACAAGCATAGCCTGAGACTACCTGCAGTGTTTCGACGCAGCGCCACCTAGTGGTCAGGAGATATGAAAAATGCATTAGTTTGCTTATAACTTCTGAATGGTTTGGCCAAAAATCACAAAACTGGTCTCTTTAGATTCAGTGTGACATGTCGAGTCGAATGATATCCAATTTTCCCGTGTCGGCCATTTTAGGTGTCGGCCATTTTGAAATATGATTTAAAAATGCTATATTTTTTTAACGCATTATCGTATCGTTACGAAAATAATTACAAAAATGTTTGGCTCCATGCCCTGATGCTACTCAAAAAGTTTGGTGGCAGCGCCACCTTGTAAGTTAAAAGTTATAATGAAATATCATAAAAATGCTAATAACTATTGAAAAAATAAGACTATTAAAATGAAATGTGTCTCGCTATATTCTTTGGGTCCTGCCGAGAACATCGATACCAATTATGCCAAAATTAGCCATACTTCCTGTCCGCCATTTTGATTCATGTTGAAAACCTACTTTTTTTCGAACTCCTCCTAGACCGTTAGTCCGATTTTCACCAAATTTGACTCGGATCATCTTGAGAGTGTGCTGACAAAAAGTTATGGATTTCGTGTCGATATACGAAATGGTTTTCGTTTAGCGCATCAACAAATTTGGTCGTTAGATGCCAAAATACATCTGAGGCTGTATCTCTGCAAAGCTTTGACATTTTTGCACCAAACTTTGCAGGTGCCATTGTCACCTCACTCTGACCATGCCACATCAATTTGGTAACAGCGCCACCTATTGGTCAAGAGTAATAAACCATTCATTAACCATTAATAATTACATTTATAAAAATGCTAATAACTTTTTATTGCATTAGCCTATTGCAATGAAACTGGTATCAAAATATTCCTTGGCTTATGCCGACAACATAGATACCCAAATATGCCAGAGTACGCTGAACTTCCTGTCCGCCATTTTGATTTATGTTGAAAACCTACTTTTTCGAACTCCTCATCAACCGTTGGTCCGATTTTTCACCAAAATTTAATCAGATGATCTTCAGACT